>NC_139721.1:50970276-51145937 GCF_964211835.1 Anser anser | reverse complement strand
TCTCTTCTCGTTTCTTTTCAAATTCTCTTTTCACAAACATTTCCATGGGGAAGAAAAATACATTGAGCTTTCTCTTTGGTTTTGAAATCAGGTACTAAAATGTAACTCCTTTTCTGTCTCTCCTCTTTATTTGTCCCCTCCAAACCTCTTCTGACAAAGCAAACAGAGAAAAGAAATTAAGAAAGGAAGAAAACCTAAAAGTATAAAAGTAGGAAAAGAAACCACCAGCCATCCAATCTGAAAAATAAAATCATAAGAAATTGAGTGTTTGCTTGTTCAGGGTCTGTGATAAAAAGACGGACATTTTCAAATCTTTCCTTCTTGCTCTTCCTGTCCCAGACTTACAAAACCTCAGATTGATATCACAAATATTTTTTCATAGCTTTTGTTACTCTTTTTCTCTGTATGCATTATAAATCTTTGGATGCTAATTTCAAATGGGGAATTTCTTAATTAAAACAACTAATCACAATAGAGTGTCCATGTGGTCCTTAATATTTCCCCATGATTAATGCAACCAGCGTGAATTTTCAATGATTTCAGTGAGTCTTCCTTTAGCACCTCACATTTTGCTAACAACTGCCTCAGTTGTAGACTTTGTGGTAAAAATGAAACTATACTTACATCTTAATAATAATGTGAATGAAATGTATTAAAATCCTGCAAATGCAGTCTTCTAGTTTTAGAGATATTTTAATTTTTATGTTAGTTACACCTTTGTTTCTGAACTGACAACATATTTAAATAGTCATGGGTTGTCTACATTGTATGCCAGCAAGCCAAGAAAGTACCTCTTTGGGAAATTCCATATGAAAACAGCACTCCTGAAAGCCAAACCAAATAAATCTAACATTAAAAAAAAAACATACTGAGATACACTTGAGAATTTATTTTGTTAGTTCTCAAAAAAAATCAATCCTAAAGTCTTTATTAAAAATATGTCTGCTTTAATTAGTTGTGTAACTTCTTCATTACATCCCTGCGTACCAGAACAACATGAAAGGAACAGGAGCAAGGAGAACAAGGAATAATAAGAGGAGCTGGTACTGCAATACACTTTTGAATAATTTGGCAGGTCTCTTTGCTTGGCGATTACAATCACAGTAACAGATATTATCAAGCCAGCTGCAGCAATATGGCAAGATATTTTATGAAGGTAAGTTTGATGTGGGACAAATCATAGCAATTAAACAAGTATTCTTTTAACCCACAAATATGGGGAGAAGGAAGTAGCTTAAAAAAAAATAAAATAAAATTGTCTTTTTGTGTTTAGCCAGATAATCACTGCTTTCAGGAAGAAATTCACAAAGTACTACTACACCTAACTGAAAACAATGTGCCCATTGTGTTCCCCTTCAGTAGGATTTTTTGTATATTTCTTCATTATTTTAAGTATGCTTTCTACTTTTTTTGTGTGTGTGTGTGTGTTTTTCTTTTTCTTTTTGTATTTTTGTTGTTTTTGTTTGTTTGTTTGTTTTTCACTGGAAAGAATTAAATAGTCTAGCTGTGAGTAAGTAACATAGATGAAAGGCAATCATGTGGTCCCAGAACATGGGGGATCCATTCCCATCTCTTTTATCAAGAGCAATGCTTTTGTGCTCCTCTCCACCATATTCATTTCTTTAGCTAGTGTGGTTTTTTCAAGTACCAATTCTCTGGCAGGAGGACAGTGGTCTTGTTGTGTCAGTATTTAGACTATGAGAACAACTAACAAATTGCTAAACATATGTGTGCGTGCGTGTGTGTATACATACCATGTATATATGAAAAAAAAATTAAATAGACATGTCCTATTAATGGCATGCTACCACAAAGAGACCCTGATGCTGCCATGATCTTGTGTAAGTGCCAGATCTAGAAATCCCACAGGGATGAAACCTGCTGAGCTCCCTGGATTATCCAGACAGTGGATCCAAGATTGAAAGCAGGACATTTTGGAAGTAAGCACTCCCATTGAGGAGACATTTAACAATCACCCCAAAGCATTTAACAACCAGCTGGGGCTGTGTTGAGTGGGTGACCATGCAGAGCTGCTTTCACGCAAGCTGCCCTGAGTAGTTTTGCAACAGTCTCAGAGCACATGATGTAGGCTGAAATGTGTTGTGCTCTGATGAGCAATGGGGAGTTGGCAGAAGGTATAGCAGGGTATAGCTAACTTTGCAGTAAGGATGAAAATGGGATTGTGCTGACATTATAGAAAATGGGAAAGGATAGCTTCAGATTACAGGCAGAAGTGTTTTCTTCGCTGGAGTGGAGGGAACGCCACCTGTCCCCATCACCTCTATTTATCAGTTAGTCAAACTGTGAGTGCCACAGGGAATCTCTGTCCATATTCTTATTTTCTACCAGCTGCAAAATAAATACATTGCAGCTGTGCCATTGGTCATAGTCGCTACACGCTTTGCTCTGCTCTGTCTTTAAAAATATCAATACACATAGCTTCATCCCTTCTGTGCTCTCAGTGGGCAGAATTTATTGTTGCGTGGTTTGAGCAATGCTCATGACCCTGAGAATAACCAAATCCTGCCCACAAGAGAGCTTCTGTGTGAATAATCAATTTTCTGCTTAGTCTCACAACCAAAATTTGAAAGAAAACATATTTTAGAGAAATAGAAAGTATTTAATTTTCATGCCACTGAGGTTTTGTTTTGATCTCATGGGTTATTTTTTATATAATATTAAACAAATTAGTGAATTTCAAATTGAAACATTTATTTTCTGTGAAAATCACAACACTACATGGTGTTCATTTTAGAAAAAATGGCTTTTAGAAATTTTTTTCTCCATTCCTTCTTCTGGATCAAAACTTCATGCCAGTTTTCCCAAATTCACTGAGTTGCAAAATTGTCCTAGATCTGCCTTTTTTTTTTTTTTTTGTTAAACTTAAAATTCATTAAATCGTTTGGTCCAGCTGTAGCTGTGGTTTGATTTCTCAGAGCCAGAGGAAGAAACATAAATGTGCATAGGTGATAGTCTAATCAGTTTTAGAAAAGGACCTTTCTGTGTAAGGTCCTTGTTCCCACTGCTGGCAGCTGGCAAAAGAACTTTCCCCAAATAACAATGACTCAATAGGGAGCAAATGTGACTGTCTATACCTGGGATTTTGTATGCAGTGAACAAGCTTAAAAAAAAGAAGCTCTTTTTTCGGTTATTGTAATTGCTATGCAGAGTTCTAAAAATATATATCAAGGACATTTTCTGGCAGAAAGTTTACAGTTTAGCTTGTAATTACAAGTGCTATTGAAGACTGATTCCAATTGTCAATACTCTCACACATTAAAAACAGGCATTGAAAACATCTCCACTATTTGAGCTCGTACGATGGATTGTAAAAGATTGCAGGGCTTTCAACTTAGTCTAAATAAGGCAATAGAATGTAGGCACTATTTTTCATTCAAGTCAGATCATTGTAATGTTTATGGAATGCAGAAATTACTTAATATTCTTGCTAGAAATTTGAAGGGGGTCTCCCACTCAGAAATTTCAGATGACATTACCATTTTTCTTAAATCTCCCAGGCCCTTTATAATGGCTTGCTTTCACTCTCAAAGAAAAATAGCCCTTTCTGGCTAGAGTTATTCTTCACATTTCTGATAAATTGCAGACCGATTTGGCAATTACTCTGAATTAAAGATAGACATGTCAAACAGATCACTTAGAAGCTGATCAAGAGCAAGTAAAAGTGTCAGGATGTAAAATAGAATTAATTAAAACCAGGAAATGGCTGTAGACTTTTTTCCTATGAATAACTGTGACTCTGATTAAGCAAAGACACACAAGCATAAAAAAGCCACAGTACATCAAATAGTTTATATCTCCCTTTTTTTATAATGCTCTTCTATACAGTGGTCTCAGAGTACTTCCAAAATAACCATTTTTATGTACCGACTGTGGATTTCCACATTGTGCATTTCCCACTACATAGCCTAACTTACCTTGAAAACACTCTAGAGTCCTCCAACAGGACTCCTAAACATGTCAAACTCAGGAATTAAACCACCATCATTGCGGGCTCCAGGAAGACTAACGGTTCTCTTTCAGCTTTGTGCAGTCTCTGGCACCAGTTCTTAGGTTGGCTTGGGGTATCCTGTAGTCCTGGGCTGGGGTCTGAAAGCTGCCACCTTGGTACAGTGTTAGCACTCTTGGAAGCTGAGTATCAACAGGGTACAGGAATGTAATTATTCTTTCTAAGCCAAAGGTGGTCCCCATGGAGATCCTTTTGTTGCAATGGCTTCAGCTGTACACATTAGCTGGATAAATAGAGCTCACAGAGCTGTCAGTCTGCTGCCTTGTGCAGGATCTGTTTTCAGAGGAAATGATTTTCTTAAATAGTTGCATATATAAATACATTGATGCATATGCACGTTTAAGTATGCTATAATGCCTTCGCTGATTAAATATTTAGACATTTATTTGCACTGTTTGTGGAAGCATAAGCAAAGAATCTGTTTTTGGAATTAACTTGATCTAAACTAAGTTTGTAATAATCTTGATTATAATTTAGAGTATTCTGTACTGTGTTAGAAAAGGGAGAAAAAAATGGAGGGAAATGGAGCCATCAAGATTGAGACACTGTGGTTAATCCCTGTTGTCAACTATTTTCAGGATTTTGGTTACTGAAGCAAAAGGTTAGCTCTTATTTCAAGACCACTTCTATAGTGTAATTAAGCACAGAGGCAGTTTTGTTAGGCTTCTTTCCAGCAAAAGCTCCTATGACCTTTTTCTACTAAGGGTAAGGACTTTCAGCCACAACAAATGCAAGAGGTTTTCTCAGGGTGGCATCCTAGCATGACAGCCACACCAGTCCTGTCAGGAATAAAGAGATTTCATAGGAGAAACCTGAATCGGTAAATATAGCTCAGTCAGTCCTTCAGAACTTATGGTATGATGGTAAAGGAGCAAAAATTGTGCAACTCAGCATGCCTCTCTGAGACTCACAGTTCCGTTTGTAGCAATGGAATGAAAATAAGATTTGTCACTTATTTTCATAGTGGGGATGTTCCCTGCCTGTAAGCCAGATGGAATTTTATATTAAAACTCTATAATTCAATAGAAGCACTAAAACAAACAACCAAAACATTTATTTGGATAAAATTTTCATATTTATTTAAAAATTATGGGTGATCTTTCATTTATTTCTCCAAATATCTTCTGGAGTGCATTTCTGTTTGCATTGTTTTGAATAATAATATTGGTATTTATTTGTACAAATATTGGTGCCTAACTCTTTGTCTGGTTCTCCTAGGACAGATTCAGGGAGCAGAAAAAACGTGATTTAGGTGACAAAGTCACCTAATTAAGATTGAACTGACTCATACCAACAGCTGCAACAGAGAGCTGGTGAGCAGTCCAAAGCGTGAAATAAGTTCTTGAAGTATCCACTTAATAATTTTGAGTTTCAATGAATAAGACTTATTACCACTGAAACTGGAGATGAATAACAGTAGTATGAGTCTTGGTTTCTTAATGTACCTGCTGTGCAGAAAAGGAAAAGCTGTTAATGTTCCAGAAGTTGCCTTCATGAAATCCATCATCTTTCTTCTACCATAGTACTTTCTATTCAGATTTAGAGTGTAATGTGTTTCACCATTCCAGATTACTACTTTGTAAGTCAGTGTGTCGTTCTTCTAATAGCGTTACTATTTGATTTATAATATTTGTCTAGCATAAGTAAATCTGGCAGAAGGCAATTAAAATAAAGTTCTCTAAGTTTACAAGGGTTTCAAGCCTAGAGCAAGCTTAATTAAAGTCAATCATGGGAAAAAAGCACTTAGCCCTGCAGCCCTCCACATTTGTTAGACATCTGAATCATGGGAAAGGTTAATTAGAATCAAACGAGGAAAAAGTAAACACTCAAAGTGCTTTCTGGGGTTCATTAAATTTGAATAAGTCAAAATATGTAATATTCAACTTTGTAACAATAACCCACATACATCTCTGTCTCCTTTCCTACAATTGCAAATCTTCTCAACTTACTGAATTAACGTACTTGGAAAGCTCAACTCTTAGTTACACCAGGCCTCCACAGCTCCATTTTGGTGGTGAAAAGGGAAGTAAATGAAAATTGTAGTCCCCTTTACATTGACAGAAGAGAGTAAAGCAACTTTTGTGTAAGTATTAATTTCAAAATAGAATGATTTTTACTGTCTTTTGATTATTTCACAGACCCCTTTTCTGCCTCTGTGTCCTATGAGGGATGAAGAAGAAATAAGCTTTAGAAGTCCTATTATGACACTCTAAAGAAAATCTGCTAAGTGGGGGCATAACCAGGCCTTGGATCAAAATAACAACAACAACAAGAATAAAAATAATAATACAGAAAAAACAAACAAACAAACAAAGGATATTGATTTTGCCAAACAAATCATAAATCAGTATAGGATTCTCCTGAGTGAAGGACACAAATGCTTGTCTTGCCTGCAAGACAAGTCCTCAGCAGTGAAAGACCCTCTCTTGATTGCCTGTTCCCTTGCAAGGAGGCTATTTGGTATGCTCCAACTTGTAGCCCTGGGGTCAACTGGTGTGTCAGCACAGTCAATGCTTAAAAGGCACAGATAAGGAAAGAGGGACTGCAACACTGCTTGTGACTGAGCTTCAAGGAAGGCTATTTGTAAGAAAGTGGTTGCCTAAGGAGTTTTGTTCTGTGCAGAACAGAGAAGAAGGTGTGTGCCAGGCAACGAGAAGCAAAAAGGAGGATGCCATAGGGTACATCCTGGCCAGAAAAAAAAATAATAATAAAAAAATAATTAAAAAAAAAAGTTCTAACACGAGTGAGAAAGGGAGTCTCATTTGCCTTGTTCTTGAGGGAGAAAGGAGTATGTGGAACAATCGCACAGGAAAAAGGATAATATTTTTTGTTTTGGAAATAGAAGAGAGCTGTTAGAGAGGGAAGTATGCCCACTGTATGTCTTCAAGATTAAAAAAAAAAAAAAAAAAGTTGTCCAAATTTCTGGGCCTCTCTGAAGTATGTAACTTCTCAAGGTTTACAAGGCCTCGTTGCCCACAGGAAATGAATGTCTCACCACTGCATTTCTTAACAAGTCATCTCTTTGTCCCCCCCCCCGCATGGATTAGATTCTTATTGAAATAAAAACATTTCAAAATCATCCTATCTACCAGTTAGATCAGCTGACTGCTCTGGCTGCAGTGATGTGAAAACAAACACAGTATATAGATTGCAGCTGGAATATAATTTGCTCTAAAGCTAATAGCTTTCATTTGTATTCATTACAACAAACTTTCTGTGAAACATTAACTAGTCTGTCTTCTAGTTTCCTTTTAATTTCTTAATATCCTCTCATTTGATTCTTCATCTGCAGTGTTCACAGTGATGATAAATCAGTCAGGACACCTTCATAAAAAAAAGAGAGGTCTTTGTCTCACTTGCACAGGGTATGATCCACTGATCACTCACATCACAAGTATGACCCACTTTTACAGAATTTGACAGACCCACAGATACTAATGCTGCAAATGTGTCTACAAAAAGCAGAAGAAGAGGGGAATGGCACTTCATCAACAGAATGCTTCAGCCTCCTTCATTAGCCACAGGCAGAGAAGTTGATTCTGCTTCTGTGCTACAGGGCTGTCATCTGCATACAGTAGTACAGGGTCCTGTAGCTTTTGCCTCACAGATTATAAAGCCAAAAAAGGTCCACTGCTAACTGCTCTAGGTTGACAACCTCCATAGTACATTCCGAACTAGAGTACAGTATTGAGAAAGACATTCAATCTTGACTGCAATATTTCTGCTGATGGAGAATTTACTTTAACACCAGCTAAACTGTTGCAGTGCTTAAATTCCTTTATTCTATGCAAACTTCTAGTCTGACTTTTCCTAATTGTATAGCCATCTGATCCTCATTCTACTCTCACGTAGTAGACTGGCAGTAGCTGATAAAAACTTTCTCATCTCTGTGTGGGCAAATGCAGCCTTCCACTACACCACAACTTTCAGTTTATTACTTCCAGCTAAGCTATCTACTGCTTGAAAGTAGTAGACAGATAAAGAGATGATTAAAAGGAGAAACCATGAATATAATCAGAGAATTTGAAAATCAATCTTGTAGCCTATGAAGGCAACAACAATCACAGTGATGCTGAAATTGTTTATTTTATTATTGGCTTCATGACAATCTGTCTGTATAGCTTTCTAACTGTCAATAAATCCAAATGTAATCCTCTTTGTTATGAATCAAGAAACTCATCCTATTTCAGCATCTTGATCCATCTTCTTTTTTCTGACTTGGCTTTAGGATACCTTCTATTATCTCAACACTCTCATAATGCTTACACTTTAACTTGATTTTGTTAATCAGAGCTTAAGGTTTTCAATTAGTTACTTCCAGGGGGTGAGGAGAAATTTCCTGCTGCTTTTGTTTATTTGTTTTCTCATCTAGTTTTTGCATGTCATGAGTGGCTTGCAACATCTAGATCACGAAACAGAGTATTTAGGCCAATACTCTGAGGGAAATTTGTGTCATTGGCGTGTCTACTCACAAACTTGAGTCTAATCAGTTGGACAGCACTTTGTCTCCTTTTCATGGTGATAGATCTTGAGGTTTGTTTGGTATATTTCTTGGCCTTCTGATAAATCAGAAGATATGGCTTCCAAGATATTAGAATTATTTAGGTTCACCTGATCTGATAATTTCCTTACCATTGCAGAGGCACTGGTCACAAACCGGACTCTTCTATCCATTGTCCATAACACACATCTTTTGAAGACTGAAATTTCTGGCTTACCTAGGAAAAGTCTTTGGGCTTGATTTGTGGAAACAGAACAATGTTTTGAATATATTTTGATACATCAAATATCATGAGTTAATTGTTCCCTCTGGCCCCAAATTCAGTGTATACCTCACACTTTCTTCCTGATCTATGCAAGTTGAACTTCTCATCTCACACAACTCTGTATAATTCATGGTTTCGGCCTTCAGAAAAGAAGCTATGAAGATAAGAAGCTTTCAGATAAAAGTTTCTGACAAACTTCTTGAATTGTTAACACCAAACTGGGGACATTATCCTTGTAGTGTTTTCACTGTTATCAGTAGCTGTAAGCTAATGTCTTTGCTGGTAGTTTACAGTCTAGATGCTTTTGAAAGGATACTTCCATTAAACTTTTCCTGACTGGCAGATGTCATGAGGGGGAAAGTTAATATAACTTTCAGCAGGGAGAAAGCACAGTTCATTATCCACTCTACATCACTGCTCAAAGAGATGTAGTGTGGAGAAATAGTAAACTTGAAGGGAAAGAACAGGGAGAAAATAAGAGCATAGACCTACCTGTCAGGAACAATCTTACCAACCAGAAAACAGGAAACACCAGTGTGTTTAATGGTGAGGGAAAAAGATGGAGAGGGAAATGCAGCTCCCTATTCATATGTTAATAACAAAAGCAGATAGCCTGATAAGCAACATGTGTGTAACAAAAATGTCATAAAATGAAGCCATAAAACCAAACTATTTTTGGGAAAAGATGTCTATTCATGGAATTAAACCAGAATGCCAAATGTGAAATACAGCATGTTGAAGGATATAGATGGTGCAGGGTGTAATATGTTGGAAAGATTTGCTATAGTTTCGCATGGGTTCAAAAATGGAAAAATTATGAAAAGTCTAAACAAAAAGATTTCTGTTTGTATTTCTGTAATAATGATCTGTTTTAGACTATAATCAAAACAATCAGAAAATGAGTACTACAGCAATTCTGAGCAGTCCTAAAGGTAAACTGAATAAAAGAAACAGGATGGTATAACATAGTAATTCAATTGGGTGAAAGTTGTTTTCCCAAGGGTATGCAAAATTTGATAAATCAGTTCCTTCTGTGGGCCTAATTCCTGCAGCATCTCTGAAATTCTGCAACAAAATCACTTCCAGTCTTTCTGAAGAAATGTACCTCTGTGCTTTGGGACATTTTCATTCCTGTGAGTAACACTTCCAGAAAATGCTGCTTTCAGAAAGGATGAAACACCCTTTATGACGCTTCAGTTCTCCAGCAGCGAGTGTTTATGGAGACCTAACTCCAGTGGCTAATTTCACCTTCTGAAAAAAAGCCTACTGAGCTGGAAATCCATTCCAAATGTTTTGACTGTTTGAAATACTGCACAACAGTAAAACAAATTCTTGCAGAATAATAAAATAACAAGCGAAACTTTTGTACCTGCCAGCATACATCAGAGTACAAGACTGTCTGCAAGACATGAGAGGTCCAGGATCTCCTGAGTTAAGCTCATACCTGTGACACTGACTTGTTTATGCAGCTTTGGCAAGACAAACTACTCTCTGTCTCACCTCTGAATCTACCTGAGGCAATTTACATCCAGGAACGATTACATATAGGAGTATTGACTGTTACAACGTACTGTAGTAAGTAGAGAAGTTTAAAATATGGCTTTTATTCTGTCCTCCCCTATTGCCTGCATCATCTTCACTTCCACCATGCAGTAGGACTGCTAGTACATTAAGAGAAGGGAGCACAGTCCTTGCTGTGTTGCCATTACTGGTAGCAAGAAGGAGGGACAGATGGGACAATTTGCACTGATTCTGTATATCTGTGTAATGTCAGGTATTGAAATCAGTAGGGAGCTTATTTCATGGTTGTAAACATGGCTCTTTGAACCTTTGGCAGCGTTCTCTCCTGACAATGAAAAGTGACCATGCCCTGCAGCAGTTTGGATCCTGATGTCATTCCACCACTAAATAAACTCATCAAAAATACCTGCATGTGTGTCTGTTATCCACCCCCAGCACTGTATTTGCCAAGTGTCTGAATGTATCCCTTTGTATTTGGAATATAAAAGCAGGTCCAGAACTACCAAGAAAAAAAATTTAAACATGAATGTCTTGGTGACCTAGTGATTCCACTTATGCTAGGGCAACCCCTGCAGATAGAGAGCATGGTTATTAAACTTGGTAAGACCTTTTCAATCTAACTCCATTTAACAGATTCAGTCTTCCTCCATGAAGTTTGTCATCTGAATAGCCCACAATAGTAATGGCAAAATACCATCAGAAATGACTTATTTTGTTCAACAAACCTATATAAAATTAAAACCTTCAGCAAAACACAACATGCTTTCTTACTTTTCCCTGCCTTCCACAACAAAAGAAATATTGTGGCAGACAGGAAGATATCTCTTTCCATCCAGTTTTTCTTCACAGTGATTCTGAAAGCCAAAGAAAGAGGCTTTCCATTTGCATTCCCAGCACTAATAAATGTGATAAAGCATTTAAAAAGATTTAGCTGTCAAGCAATAATTCATGGCTGAATTCTTCTAACCACTGCAAAATGTACCACCCTAGTAGCTTTCAAGCATTAAATATGAGAACACTACTGTTTGCATGTACATTGATATAAATGCACCATTAATTATATAAACTGTTAGCTGAAAAATTAATAATACCTTATCTCTGAGGTCAATTATATATAAACAAAAGTAACAAGTAACTGTTTATTATAGCACAGGAGGGATTCAAATGCAATATAAATTATAAAAGCAAATCCTTAGAAGCTTTTTTTCCAGTCAGATATTGCTATATTATTATATCAGAGTACAATTAGGAAAGTATATCAAGATCAGAAAATTCAAACAGTCATCTGCTTTTTTTTTTTTTTTTTTTTTGAAATGTGGGCTTAAACTTCCACAAGGAAAGAAAATAGACATTCATGATAGATAATAATAGAATACCAATTGGAAGAGATTGTAGTATAACACCAGCTCTTAAAAAGGGAACTACAGATCATTTTGTGGAGTTCTGATGAATAAGCTGGTTGTGTGACTCTTCTTTCCTCTTGCTTTCACCTGTTTAATTACGTTAAATTCTAAGTGTGCTAGTCATGACGGTCACCCTGGTTTGACTTGCAACAATTAAATGTAAACTGGTAGTATGACAGGCTTTCACAAGAATTGCTGCATTTGTAACCAGAATGTTATGCACTCTCCCTTCACCCCAAAGATCCTCTTTTAAAAAGTCTTCTTTTAAGAGGTAATACAAACATTGAAGAGTTTGTACAATAGAAAACATACCATGGCCCATTATCACAGGAAGCAAAGATCATGGACAGATTTTGAAACGCTTCACAGAAAAAAAGATTGAGCTACTACCTGCAGAGTAAGCAGGGATTCGAGACTTCACTGTTCTATTTCAATAGCCCCAAGGATACTGATGGCACTGGAAAATTATACCTGAGAATGTGCTTTCCTCTCAATGTGTCTGTGTAATACACTAAAGACTACTTTTGGGGGGGTGGGGGGATGGAGGGGGGGAGGAACGTGACCTAATGTTTCACAGTGAAGTCTTTTAAATTTATATAAGGAAATACATTTCAAATTAAACAAAATAAACTTCAATTTGATCTGTATATTGAAAGATAAATACTACCTTAACATGAGTCCCTGGTTCATAAAAACACCTTCATGTGCAAGCCATAGAAGTATCTATGCCTTTGCTGGTGGATCTTTTTCTGAGCTGTCCTCAGACACCTTGCCACCACCTTCAAGCAGAACAGTGCAGCTGCAGTTGATGCCAGCAAGTAATCTGAAATGCTGTTTTAGGTATACTACAGTGGTGGATCTCAGTTGGAGCGCTGATTCACCACATCAAAAGCAGCATGGCCAGCAGGTTGAGGGAGGTGATTTTCCCCCCTCTACTCTGCCCTTGTGAGACCCCACCTGGAGCACTGTGTTCAGCTCTGAGGCAACTAACACAAGAAGGACATGGATATATTAGAACAAGTCCAGATGAGGGCCATGAGGATGATCAAGTGGCTGGAGCACCTCTCCTATGAAGACAGGCTGAGGGAGTTGGGATTGTTCAGCCTGGAGAAGAGAAGGCTCCAGGGAGACTTTACAATAACTTTCCAATACCTAAAGGGGGCCAACAGGAAAGATGGGGAGGGACCCTTTGTCAGGGAGTGCAGTGATAGGACAAGGAGGAATTGGTTTAAACTAAAAAGGGGTAGATTTAGATTAGACATTAGGAAGAAATTCTTCACTCTGAAGGTGGTGAGGCACTGGCACATGTTGCCCAGAGAAGCTGTGGATGCCCCATCCCTGGAGGTGTTCAAGGCCAGGCTAGATGGGGCTTTGAGCAACCTGGTCTGGTGGGAGGTGTCCCTGTTCATGGAGGGAGGTTGTAACTACATGATCTTTAAGGTCCCTTCCAAACCAAACCACTCTATGATTCTATGAAGAAAACAAAGTTACATTTCATGCATTAAGCAGCTTTTAAAACAAACAAACTAAACCACATCCAAAAAAACAAGTAAAAAAGAGAAGGGAAGGGAAGGGAAGGGAAGGGAAGGGAAGGGAAGGGAAGGGAAGGGAAGGGAAGGGAAGGGAAGGGAAGGGAAGGGAAGGGAAGGGAAGGGAAGGGAAGGGAAGGGAAGGGAAGGGAAGGGAAGGGAAGGGAAGGGAAGGGAAGGGAAGGGAAGGGAAGGGAAGGGAAGGGAAGGGAAGGGAAGGGAAGGGAAGGGAAGGGAAGGGAAGGGAAGGGAAGGGAAGGGAAACTACTGGACAAATAACTTTCTCTAAAAATCTATCAGTAGTAATAAACTTTTAACAGACCACATGCCAGGCTGAAGAAGCACAAAGCTCTCCACTTTCTACTTGCTGGACCCTCTCTTCCTTTTCTGTAATGGCTAGGCTACGGACCACATAGGATAGATTTGCATGTTATCTCTCCAGGTGTTTTACTCAGCAGTTCTTCAAACACTGAAAAGAAAACCTGGCATTGTCTTACACAAACAGAGTGAAAAATAAAATTGAGCTTGTTTTAGACTGTTGGATTGTTGTTGAAACAAACCCTGTAGCCCTGGCCAGATACAAGTCTCAGGAAGAGCTTCATTGGAAGGAATCCTCCCAAACAGCTGCTGTCCCTAACAGATATGCCAGCACAGCACAGCAACAGGAGAGACAGTTTCCATAGTGATTGCAAACTTTGCTCTTGTTCTTCATTCTGTGGTGCCAATAGGTGGTCACTGAGTTGCTCCGTGTCAATGCAACAGTCATAAAAGTCTTTTACAAGCAGGAGTCTGGATATAGGCACAGGAGGCAAAATGACACCTGCAACACACCCTGGCTGTTTCTAGGCTCCACATGGAAAAAAAAATAAAATCCTTCTATCCTTTTCTCAATACACTGCTACTTTAAGAGTCATACTAATACCAGATTTTTGATTATTTCAGGCTTGTAATGATACCCAGCACTTTCAAAAGTTGCAAAATAGGATGACATTAATATTAAGTTGCATGAACAGCAGCAAAAGAAAATTACATCAAAAATGTGTGATATTTCAAAGAACCATACCAAATGAGTTAATTTGGAGTTATGCACAAAAACAGGGTTATCAGAATTGAAAGAATGATTCACTGTGAATAATGTGCTCACTGTAACGCATAGCATAGGTGCTATAGTACAAAACGATAAACCGTGGCAAGTGATGGTAGGAAATGGCCAAATACAGACACGATATAAAAAATAAAGTAGAAAAATAATGGAAATTTTTCATTTGCATTTCACAGAAAAAGGCTCATTATCTGAAACTGAAAATTCCTGTGGTGTTTCTTGATTCTATTCCTATTCCTATTCTTGATTCCTATCAATTCAGATAGGAAATATGGATGGTTTCCTACCTATTGAACATCTGAGGATAATATTTAGATTTAAATTCCCAGAATGAACACTATCATCATCTTTGTTTTGAAGATCACTGTATCTAGTATTTTGGTCCTGTTGCTGTGTGTTTGATATACAACTTTATCAAGACTTTTGGGGTTTTGATCAGTTTGGGGGCCAGAGGAAGACTTGATTTTTGACTTTTGGGAGGCTTAATCAGGAGATAGATTTTCTGATTCTGACATTTGAGGTATGAAGTATGGAACATCAAGAACTTCAGATGTCCCCAGTGTAAAAACGAGTGAGGTAAATTGCAGGCTTAATCACTGCAGTCAACGGCATCTTGAGAGCTGTTCCATTGACATGAGGTTGGAAAGTGGCTGCTCACAGTGCTCACACCTCCTCCAAAACCCACTCTCAGTGGCAATCACAAACAGGCCTCTAACGGTTACATATAAATCACTTCTGAAGGATGGTCTTAGGGACAGTGTACTCTCAGATTTACCTCCTTCCTGGGGTTTACCAGCAGTGTAATATAAGTGCCAAAATATCCTCAGGAGAGCCCACAGAAACCCAGACAGGAACTCCTCTCTGAGTCAGAATTAGCTATTGCGGTACTAGCAGCAGCCAGCAGCTCCTGTGGAGCAACCTGCCAGCTCTGGAAAGTTTCTGCATGTTGTGCTTCAGAGTTCACTGGCCAGTTCCCTAGCGGGACAGATGGTGAATCTGATTTTGAAGGTCATTAATGCGCACTGAGGGAGAAGATACCCAACTGGATTGCATGTGACCAACATTAGAAAGAAACTGAGCAAATTATTCATAGTGATGAACCACAGGCATCTCAACTTCCTTTAGTGCTACTTCAAAGTTCTGTTTTAGGTGTAGATATTTGCATTTGCAAACTGGGAAGTTTTGCTGTAAGTTGGGCAAACACCTATTGGAAGTAAAAGAGGAATAAAAAAAAAGGAACTTAAGCAAAATTTTGGATGATAGAATAACTTCGAGCAGTGCTCTGTGGCTCTGAAAAGAAGAAAACAAGCAAAACATTGGAGACCTAGACTGTGAGGTAAAGTATTTTCCAGAGCAATAGAGAAGTATTAATGTTTTTGTGCAAGTTTTTGGAAAAAACTCATTCATGGCAGACCTCATTCACCTTCAAGAAACACTTTCTACGGCTGGAACAGGTGCGTGGAGTGACTGCGAAGATAGAAAGGGGAATAAAAAGCTTGTCTTACACAAGAGAATAGAAGTGCTTAGCTTTTTTCACCTAATAAAATGAAAGCTGAGAGGAGATACTATTGCCATCTGTAAATATATCAGTAGGCAAACATTAAGGAGAGAGGATAAGTCATGGTTGACAAAAAATATACGACTGTAAATTGGCTATGAATTTTAGTCTGGAAGTAGTAAAATTCAGTACAAAGCAAAGTACAAAACAGAGAACATACCTCGGTTGATCAGGGTAATATTTTTTTCCTTAAATGAAAGGACCATAACAAGCTGTGTGACAGCTTTCAGTGTTATCAGGTGAGAGCGCCCTGCTGTTACACAAGCTTTCCCTTTGCAATCCAGTGACAGCTTTTCCTCTAAAAGGCAGATTTGGCCTGCACTTAGTGCCAAGGTGCTGAATGAAATATATTCACATGAAATTAAGTTGAGGTTAGAAATCAGTTATCGTGCTCCGGACTCATTTTCATGAATGATTTGTATGTGGGAATTACCATCCTAGCAACAGGACCGGAGTTGTAACCCTGTGAATAACACAGCATCTCCTCACCTGCAATCAATGGAGAAGGAGTCCTTTGATTTTGTCCTTTAATTGAGTAATTGCATGTTTTGGTTAGCAGGCTAATGTTATATTCTTCAAATGCTATCCCTTCAAGAACCTCATTTCCTCAGAGTAGCTCTTCTTTTCCTTTTTCTTTCTGCAATCAGAAAATAATAATACATGATGTAAACATACCAGCAGTGTGGTGAAGAAGCCATTTACTTGTTTGTAGCTTCCACATCTGCCTTATATAAAAATCACTTAACACTGCTGGCAACTTCATTTTGCACTAAAGACCAATACTATTCTAAGCTTTAACTCAGCTGACATTTACTGTGTTGGCTGATGTTAAAGGCAAAGCCAAGGATAAATTAATTGGTGAAGTTATTTTACTAATTCATCATGCACTAACTTATTCAATTTCATTAGTGATTTACTGACTCACTTATGGGTCCTTATTTTTTATAATAGTAGTATAAAAGGCCAAATCAAAAGGATTAATTTATAAAGACATTTACAAATTTTCCAGTTCTGTATTGACAAAAAAAAAAAAAAGGAGCAAAAACAAAACCAAAAAACACTCAGATCCATAAACCAAGTCCTACTTTAATCCTGTCAAAGCTCTCAGTATCTGGAAGAACTATGACACTGCCTTGAGATCTGATTTTTCCAGAACTGATAACCTAAACACAGCATGGCCTTTTTAATATTTCAGTACGAGATAGGCAGACCTGGAGCAGGCCAGATTACTGAAGTGGGGCTGCCATTGGCCCTTTCCCTATGATGCACTGCACAGGGTGTGCATGCAGCATGCACAGCAGCACTGTGTGGGGGCTCTCTGCACACAGCATTGCACCACATGGCTGGGGTTGCAGGTTTCAAACAGATCACCTGCTGATGCATCTGTGCTGTCATCTCCTACGTGTCCAGTCCCAGTGACAGGACCGTTTTGGCTCCTGGTGCCCTGGGAGGCATCTGGGAGCAGGGTGATGGAAAGCACCTGCAAGATAGTAACCTCCTCATCTTAATGACTGGAAAAGTTCTTCATCCTCAGGCCCTCCACTAGTTTGCACAAATAAGAGCTTTTAGCAATATAAAACAGCTGTATATTTTTTATTTTAAAACCAAATTGAGATTCTGACATTGCAGTGTTCCTGAAGTGGGCCCTAAAGTATTTATACCTTTAATGTCTCTCTGTCCAAAGTATGTGCAGGCATTGCATAAAATGTTAGAGGGAGATAGATGTATTATTGCAAACTGCTGTACCATTATTTTTCAGCACACTTACACTCAGCAATCTAGGTTAGGTGGCATACCCACATTGACAAATTCCTGCTAAATGTAAGTCTGCCTTGTTCAGCTTCCTCAGGCTTGCAAAAGCTGTTACAGAAAAACAGTAAAGACATCTGCCATAACCTGTGTTTAAGAACTTTTTGCAGAGACTGAGAATCAAGCATGCTGATAATTCCTCGGTCTCAGGGAACAAGACTGCAAAATTTTTTTGCAAATAAGGATAAATGGGCATCAAGAAAAAGATGCAATTTTCCCTGCAGTCTTGGACTTCCCTGTTCTGCAGAAGCTTATAATGGTAAATTGACTATGAATGGATTCAGATTCCTCAAATTTGCCACATTGCACCAGAAATATCTCAGAGATGGGACATGTAATGCTGGGGACAGATGGGGAAAGTGTTCCGCTTTCTGATTCTAGAGGGGTGGCCTCCTCAAACAGGAAATGGGCTCAGGAATAAGTACTTGATCCAGTGCCATCCTAGAATCACAGAATGGTTGCCATTGGAAGGGACCTTGGGAGGTCATCCTTGCTTAAGCAGTGAAGGAAGGATGCCCAGGATCATGTCCAGGTTGCTTTTGAAGATTTACAAGGAGGGAGATTCCACAGCCTCTCTGGGCAACCTGTGCCAGTGTTCTGTCACCTGCACGGTACAGAAGTTTTTTCCTGACGTTCAGAAGGAATTCCTTGTGGTCCAGTTTGTGCCTGTTGCCTCTTGTCCTGGCACTGGGCACCACTGAAAAAATCCTGGGTCTATCCTCTTTGCACCTTCCCTTCTGATATTTATGCACATCGATAAGCTCCCTCCTGAGTCTCCTCTTCTCCAGGCTGAAGTCCTAGCTCCCTCAAATGTTCCTCAGAGAACAGGCACTCCAGCCCCTCCATCATCTTTGTGGCCCTCCACTGGATTCTTTCTAGTGTATCCAGGTCACTCTTGTACTGCGGGACACAGAGCTGGACCCAGCACTCCAGGTGTGGCCTCACCAATGCTAAGCAGAGGGGAAAGATCACCTCCCTCAACCTGCTGTCAATACTTTGCCTAAAGCAGCCAAGAATTATCCTTCTTAGCAACAAAGGCACGCTGTTGACTCATGTTCAACTTGGTGTCCACCAGGACCCCCAGGCCCCTTTCTGCAAAGCTGCTTTCCAGGATCATACTCCTGTGGTCCATTACTTACTGGCTCCAACTAGACTTTGCACCACTTCAACACCCTCTGGGTCTGGTCATTTAGCTGAAAGGGACTAAGGGATTAATGGGTCTTGTCTATAAAAACAGGCTGTTGTCATCCCAAAGAATCACAGAATGTTAAGGATTGGAAGGGACCTTGAGAGATCATCTTATACCTTCTTTTCAAAAGTTACTTTAAATATTTATTATTATGATGTTGTTATTTGAAGATAGACAAAATAAGTAATGAATTTTTGCATACAAATGGTAACACTGTAAATTTCCAAAGTGCTGAATGTCATACTAGTAACATCTACCATGACTACCATGCTGTCCTTTTCTGCAAAGATAAGTTATCATGCAGGAAGCCAGAATATCTTGTAGAGTGAGTAAAGGTGGGATATGCTTATCATATTCTAATACTCCACCCTTTTCTTTGAAAATCCTTTGGAAGCAAATGTGCAAATACTAGCAAGCAATTCTCTTATCTGTTCTTGGAATGAACTTCTTAATTAGGATATTTGCCACCATCATGAAAAACAATGGTTAAAGTCAAGAGTTAAAAACGTCAGGCTTTTACAATACAGTTTTAAAATGTTGTGAGATATTTGTGAAATATTCTTTAAAATTTATATGTGTCTGGTTTGTTGCTTGGCAGACTGCAGAGTAAAAAGAACACATAAATAGTTTAAAAGAAGATTTCTGGAACCCTAAAAGGTGAGACAGAAACTTTTTATTTATTCCTCAGGAAAAAAAAAAATAAAAAAAAAATGATTCAAGCAGTAAAGAATCTGGCTGGGCAGAAAAAATTAATCTAGGCTTTTTACAGCACCGGAGCTCTCATTCTCCACTGACTGAAAATATAGTCAGGCTTGTAAACCAAATTACAGGTTTTTACATGGATCATGTATTCAATTTGTCCTCTGAGGATTGGCTTAGGACACTATGTTAGTTAGGATTGGAGAAAAGGAGGTTGAGGGGTGACCTAAATGTTACAGCTTCCTGAGGAGAAGAAGTGGAGATGGAGGTGCTCATCTTCCCTCCCTGGCATCTAGTGACAAGATGTGTGGGAATGGATCAAAATTACAGCAGGGAAGGTTCAGACCAGTCACTAAGAAAAACCTCTTTACCGAGAGAGTAGTTAGACACTGGAACAGGCTTCCTAGAGAGGTGGTTGATGCCCTGTATCTATGTTTAAGAGGCATTTGAATAATGCTCTTAATTATATGTTTTAACTTTGGATCAGTCCCAAAGTAGTCTGACAGTTGGACTTGATGATTTTTATAGGTCCCTTCCAACTGAAACTATTCTAATCTATTTTATTCCTAGCTCACCAATAAAATGCAGAACTGGGTCCATTGTGAATAACTGTTGTTAACTGTTGTTACCTCCAACTTTTTCAATTAAAAAAAAAAAAAAGTTTTTTCAATAAGCTAGCAAAGGTTAATTTGGTTCATTTTGTTGTTGCTGTGTGGTTTTTCTTGCCCTCTCCATGCTACGTTCACCAGCTGCTTCTACTTGGCAGGCCACTGTCTTCTCAAGGAAGAGCACTGAAAAACATACATTTTCTTCTTGTCCCTCAAAAGCGTGTCTAAGTCTTAAAAAAGAACACCACCCTCAGGAATGGGCATAATGACCCCCTTGCTCTTCTTCCTCCCTTTTAAACCTGTCAAAATTTAGTGTATATATAACAAGGATTATGCCAGACACACTGTTCACTGAAAATGGACTGAAAGCACTTAGTTATTTCATATAAATCTTTACTTCTTGCCATCACATCTTCTATTAAAATTTATGAGTGGAGCCAAGCAGAATGAACAGAAATATACTAGTGTATGTGAGGGAAAGAAACAGCACCAGATTGTTATTAATGTATTACATTTATATATTGATAGTGCCTAAAACATGAGCAAACTGAGTTCCATTATATAAAGCACCTATAAGCTCACAAAATTTGAGAACTACAATCAGTTTCCAGTACCTTGACACCTCACTGGTATAAAAAAGGGGGAGAAAAAGTTGCAAAAAAAGTCACCAGCATTGGAAGTAAATGAATCCAAGGATAAAATAAAAAGCTTAACATTGCATATATTCTACCTGATATCAGCATGAAAGCATTTTGGTATGCTGATAAACTATTCACATTATACAATTACGGTTTTTGATTTCCCAGTGGAGTAAAGCTGTATGATTTGCTGTTGTGTGTACCTTACTCCATACAGAGTTAATTTCTTCAGGAGATCATTAGTTCTGCATAAACTTTATTATATTTACACCTGAAACTCTTTAAAATCCTTCATGCTTGAAAGACTGAGTAGCATGGGCAAGGAAATTTCAACCTGTTTATATGCCTCCCCAAGGCCTCTAACTCTTCTCAAATCAAGGCTTTCTTTCCATCATTTTCAAGCCACTCAAACTTCATTTTCACATTTATCACTCCAGTTTTAAGAAATATCATGTATTTGTCTTTTGTTTTTCTCCATTCAAATAGAGGAAGGTAGAGAACCCTTGGGACTTACAGGATCATTATATTTCCTTTTGCTTGGAGAGAGATTTCATGAAAACCTTTAATTTCTGCCTTGTAAGGTAGGAAGCAATGTTCTTCACTACCAAGATTAAATTTGCAGTATTGTGGTCATCTTTAACAGCACAAGCTTTATTACTACTGCTTACAACTAGACACACTTTCAGTCTGTTGTTTAAAGGTCTCCAGAACTTTTTATCATCTAATCTCACAGAGTGAGCTCCAACTCAGAAAAATACCTACTAAGACTGGCTGGTTTCTCTGCTGTGAAGACCCATTTTTCTCTTTAAGTTTTCTGCACAAAAATTGGGGGAGGTAGGGAACTGATTGCTGCTAAATCATGTTCAAGTTACTTAATTTTTGTGACATATCTTTAAATGAACTACGTAGTAAAACAGTTCCATTGTAAGGAGAGTAACTGGGCCATATTCATCAGCAATTTCTAAACATTAAGGTAGACTTGTAGCTGGAATACCACAAAACAACCAGAACATACCTATAAATTAGATGATTTTAATTTTCACTACATCATATGAAATAATTTGTTTAGTGAGTTAGGTATTGCACTTAAGAGCTAATCTTTTGAAGTCCAGTTAAAAAAAAAAAGTGAATGCTTCCCTCTCACCACTTCAGTTGTCTTTCTGAAGTGCTTGTCTTCATGACTTTTCTTGTTAAATTTGATATACATTTTAAAAAACAAGAAAACAAACAAACAACAACAACAACAAACATCACAAAACTTCCCATCTACATTCTCAAGCACATAATCTTGCTTTGTTTAAATTATTTCAAACTTTTAATGTATGCAGAATGAAACATAAAATTTCTAGCATTAGGCCTCTACCATCAGAAAAATTCAGGCTGTATGAAGTAGTTTGTTACTTTTAATAGCTGGAGTTATCTGCTCAATAAAGACTCTGGACCAATTCACACTAACATAAATTACTGGCAGCACTTATTAAAATGTTCATTTGTTGTTTAATGATGGCTTTAAATGATAATTTATCTAGTTTAATATCTTATTAAAAATTTAAGAGCTACATGCTTGGCAATTAATTTATGCATTACCAGAGATAAAATGTAAGAAGATAAATTCAGGTAAATGTATGTGGGTATAGATTTTAATCATACTAATGTCTCCGTCCGAACTCTAGAGTCTGCTTGCCAAAAGCTGGGAGTCTAAAATAGGAACTGATCCAAAGATCTCAGGGTGATATTCCTTCTTAAATGTCTTCATCAAAATACTTCTGATGCTGTTAAACTGATAAAAATCAAATCAGTCTTCTGGAGGACTTGATAGTGTCCTTTTTTTTTTTTTTTTTTTTTTTTTTTTTTTTCAGAGACAGAAGTAGAGATACTGCTGTAAAGAGGACTTCCCCCCCAGGAAGTATCTGGCAAATGGACCTCTCTGACATGGTGAGAGCCCATCTGTTAGGCTGATAGTGGTGCAGCGGTAGTCAGTAAGCTGGGAGTGTCCAAAATCCTGTGATTAATGGTGCTGACTGCGTTTTTGTGAATGTTGGGAGAAAGTAAGAGGACTGCAAGATAGCACAATTTGCCATCGACTTGACATTCTTTAAGTTAATCAGAACTAGGATGAGAATAAAGGCAGAAGAACTGAAGGTTTCAGTCCCAGTAGATACACAAATGAAATTTAGGTTCAAAAAGGAAATTAATATCTGTGAGAATCACTAATGTCCTCTGCTCCAGCACCTGCATGGAAACTCAAGAATATTGCTAAATGATAGAATGTGGTGGCAATGGGAATCAGGTGATGGTAACTCTACGATGACTAAAGTTGCTGTAATCCAGAACAATTTGCTTTTCATTCCCAGAATAAATAATCCCAGAAGAGCAGTACAGCTGTCCTTTCTGCCTAACCTAAACAAGATCAAACTGTGAAAGATAACATAGTAGTAAAGAGCCTGTGAGGAACTTTCCTACTGATTTTCTTATGGTATCCTTACATTTTTGCTCAGACTTGCACATAGTTGCACCAAAGCTCCAGCCGCTCAACACAGGCTTGGAGGACAATTGGTGGCAGCTGGTCCATGCTTCTGTACACCCTTCCAGCACCCTGCAAGGCTGCTGGCAGCTCACAGCAGAAATGTTAATGGGCAGAGACGTGCTCTCCTCTGATACATGGGAATCGCACATTTTTTTTATTATGATGACACAGAAACTGCTCTGACCAAAAGCTAAAAAATTGTAACTGATCTGTTTTACATCTATCCTGCTATATTATCCTCCCCCCTTTTCTTGCTTGGGTTTTTTTCTTATACATGCATATACATTTGTCTTTGGATTTTTTTTTTTTGTATAAAGTTCCTGGTATAAAAAAGAATTGATGCAGATGGCAGCAACATGACTTTATTATTTTTTTTAGTTTAGGAATGTATGAAGTAAACATTTTCCTTGTTTGTATTTTGAGGGAGTTATTTTTTTACAGAAGTTTTTAGTTAATCTCAACCCTGACAAAGGTTCAAATATGTATCTCACAGGATACATCTTTGATAAAAGAAACATAGTGTTAAACTCTGCTATGAAATCCATGTAACAGCAAAATCCAGTTCAAAATCCTGAAAAATATGAGAGTGTACCTGCACTGAAATACCAATTTACTGCTGTGTAATAAATAGTTATCTGTTGAGTAAAATATAATTTGACCAAATAAGAAGTTGTATACATCAAAACCAATTTATAGTATTACAAGAAGTTGTGCTGTATGGTTCATACATTTATCATGACTTCAGCTCTATGCAATTGTTTCAAACAATTAATCTGCTGCTTTGTTTACTTTTTCGATGGGTTCATTTCTACCTAATTATCCTGGACAATAGCAAAAAAAATAAGAAGCAAAGAACATGGACCTTGAAAAATTTCAAAGGCTAGTCTCCCCTCTTCACTGTATTTTTGAAGTCTTGGCAATGAGAGGAACAAAAAAGAACTCTGTTCATGTTTAGGATCCCCCCTCTTTTTTTTTTTTTTCATAGAACCAAGTTCCCCAAACGGAGCTTCATTGCTTATATTAAAAATCATGAATAAAATAGATACTTTGTAAAACAAAAGCAAATGTAAGTTAGACTAACAAGACTATTAACTTCTGCTTATTTCAAGAAGGGAATTGTCTTTATACCTGATTATCTTTGTGTATCCATGGGTTTGGGAACCTGGATCTCTCAAAAGTAGGAAGATTAACAGAATACATGTTTTTTCCCCTTGCCGTCATCGGTAGAGTCAGTTCTGTTAGGAGTGGTAATCCAGTAACAACAGTAGTCCGTAACTGTTTGATTAATAATGGATTCTTGGTATTTATACAATATTTCTGGTTCACTGTATTTTATTCATCAGGCTTTACTCATCCTTTAAGAGCCATCAGAAATCTTCCCAGTGCTATTAAGTGCCTACTTTTGTATTTGTACTTATGTCTTAGTGAAGAGACTAAAAAAAGAAAGAAAGAAAGAAAATCAAAAAAAACCAAAAAGGTTCCTATCATTTGTCTAGACTGTTCTAATGTAAAATGAATGATTTGAGTGAAAATGAAGCTGTCTCACCAAATGAGCTTTTATCCATCTTTCAGCTAATTCCAAAAACTAAATATGAACCTCAGTGTTCAGGGACTCTGTGATTTGTGACTCTGAGTCCATAAGCCAACAAATGGATTAAAATGAAATATAAATATTGAGAATCACAGGAGTCACTTTAGCCATTAGGAAAAGAACATCTTTGTTGCTATCCATAGTGCAAAAAGCTTGACTTCTGATCCTCCTGCTGCTAATATCTCTGGTATTTTCAGAAGAACATCCCTGTGAGCAGAGTCAGACCCTTAGAGAAATGTGAAGGGTTGTCTCAAAATGCAATGCTCTTTAATTCTTCTGCTCTTCTGTTTTTTGTTTTGTTTTGTTTTTCCTCTCTTCAAGACATTTTCAACCCATCTGCCTCTGAGGAATGTAACTGTGATAACGTTCCATAAAACACAGAAGTCCTGAGTCATTTAGACCTTGACTTGGTTTTGCTTATCAAAGCCAAGATGTAAAATACACCCCCAACCCCCCAAATCAGGCACAGCTAATTTTTGATATGTTTGTGTTTGGTGTCCTAGTAAGATTCTTTGGTTTTAAAGGGAATTGCCCCTTTTTTTCAGTAATTAGCTCCCAAGATGATTCACACCCTTTTGTTTTGCAGAATATATTGCATTATTAACACTTGGAAGACAGAAAAGCCCTACACTATGGACAGAGTTCTCTAAACAAATGGAAATGCTTGCATTTTTCTGGATGGAGCCGCTGAACAGAGCTTTCTCTGACAGTACCACAGAGCACCTTATTGCTTAGGAATTGATAGGACAAAACATTTTACCTTCGTTAAGAGGATCTCTGATTCTAAAGCCTTATTTTTAACTAGTGAAGCAATGTCTTTCCATCAGAACAAGGAAGCACTGAACAACACAGAAACAACACAAGAGACTTATTCAAGAAGGAGTCTCCAGACACTCTTTGGACAGGGATTGCTCTTCACAACGAAATTCAGTACAAGCAGTGTGATGGTTTTTATCTCAGAGGGGCAGAGGCCTCTTACCTGTGACTATGATGCATGCTTCAGAGAAGGGAGGGAGATTAGACGTGCCGTTGTTAATTCCATTCCTATTGCCTAGCTCAAGGCAGCCCTTAACCAGTTTGTACATTGCACTTCAGTGGCATCAGACTCTCCCTGCTGATGAGAGGAGGAGGCTGAGGACCTCTTGCAGATGCTCTGAGTCACCTTGATTTCCCAGGCTGGACTTGCCAAGTACATACCCTGTTGATTAACAGAAAGGAGAGCAGGTGACCCAATGAAAATGGGATTCCTTTGCTCTGCCTTACCCCAAAGAGTTTTACGACCAGGAAGCAAAGTATGGTTCTGGTGTGGATTCACATAATAGGTCTTTAGAAAATTCACTCTAGTGATTAATGTCGGTAGGCTCCCTTTGTATGAAAGGAGGGGAAGAGATGTCATCCTGGGCGTTTCTGGATTTCCCACCCTTCCCAGTCACAACAGAGCCATAGAGAGGCTTAGTGCCCTTAGAGAGGACACTCCCAAAACACGTGGCATTGTAAGATGGAAAGGAGGAGGAATAAATAAATAAACAAACCTACGAAGTCCCAGAATGAAAGGTGAATATCACATGGAAATTTTTTGACCATCAAAAAGTTGGTGTAAGAAAATTGATAGGCTAACATTATCCTGTAAGCAGCTTTGCCCACCAGGTCATGTTGCACAGATAATCCTATTAGGTTGGTTTTGACCAATGCAGGAGACCATTCATGCACTGGAACTGAAAGAGAATGTGGCTTTGCAAACACTTCTTGGAAACATATATTTCAGTTCAGCTGCAACACTTTTATGGTGAAGTTGGGTAACATTTCATCATTTTGGCTTGTGAGGCAAGTCATCCTCCACTTTAAATTGACACACATTTCTAACTCTTGTATCTTACATTCCCCTAAGTAACTATTTATTGGCACAAAAGAGTACGATGCTACATTAGTTAGGGAACTATTGAATTTTCCTCCTAAGCAATTCAAAGTACACAGGAAGAACAGGTAATTGTTAGAGAGCAAACTGACTTTCACTAATGTGAACTAAATGCCTGTGTTACAGTCACAGATTAACCGAGCAGAGTGGTATAAATGCCACCAAGTTCTCTGCCACCACCAATGTGAACAAACAGACCCTCAGGTAAAAAGCTCATTAGAAATTTTACATGATATATGCTGTTATGCCTTCCAGGTGAAGAAGTTTGCAAATAAAATAAAACCAGCCGAAACCCTGTATGGAAAGCTGTTTCATCCTCTCTCCAGATCTATTTAGACATTTGAAAGGAAGGAACTCTGCTTCAGTTGGTGCTTAGAATATGTCATGGTTTTGCTTTTCCCTTTCTTCCACCCTTTTGAGACTGCTTTATAAGACCTTTTGCATAAGATACTGAGGAAAAATATCTCCAAGGAGACTGTACCTGGGCAAGATCCCAGTGCTAATTAGAACTGGTTGCCTCAGTGCTGCAGAGGAGCACACACGCATCATGTTTGCAGTGTGCTGGTTCTTCCCGTGCAAGAAGAAGTCAAACTGCAGCACTCACAGAATTAATCATGTCTAGGATTTACCAGTCCATGACAGAAATTATTACAACAAGTGTCTGTTAATATGCAAATGAAGCCTCTATTGCTTCAAGCATCATCCTGTAATTACTCAGCTGTTTCTCAAGTGTGATATATTGAATCAGCAATTTATGAAGATAGAGTGGCATAACCTAATTTACTCATGTAGCTTCATTAATGGTTAAGGGGTAGAAATATGCTTCTTGTCACTTCCACGATAGTATTTGTTAGCACTAGAAGTTGATATGGGTCATTTAATTCGTCTATGCAAATTCACTTACAGCATGTTTTGGAATCATCAGCTTCTCAACAAGCTTGTCTCTCAAATGTTTCCTGCAGTACTCCTGCTCATGGCTTGTGCATTGAGCTTAAAGACAAGCTCTGAGAAAACAGCAACAGCTGGTGCTAAACAAAAAGTAAATGGTTAGATTAATTGAGTAATATAAATATTTGGTAATTAGTGAGGAACTGACTGCATTCCTTGTTATTGTGCCATTGTTGAACACAAAGCTAAATAAAAATTGAGGCTAATGTATTCTAGATGCTGAAGCAACATATGTAAAAATCAAAATAACTGCACACAGTAATTTTGATCAGGAACGATAATATGCTGAATGTCTATGATGAAACTAATCACTGTTAATGTTATACAATCGCAAAAGGATGCATAATATACACAGCTTCAATTTTGTTCTTTCAATTGCTCTGCACTGCTGAAAATCTCACCTGCAGGAATAGTTGGGGAATGCAGATTAATCTGCAAAGTTCTGTCCTACAAATAGATAAATGTATTTTAAATTACAGAGCTCCTTTTATTTTCATGAGATTGTTCTGTCCTTGAATTCTTTTTCATCACTTCAGTCTTATAGTCTCTTGTTCCAGATGCCAGTAATTACTTGTTCAACAGTTTCTCTAACTACCCCTCACTTCAAAATCTTTGCTTTATAAGATCATTTGGGCAACATTATTTTGATATTTTTTTGTGATGCAGGTTTGGCAAATCTGTCTGTAACTGAAATTCCCTGGACATGGTGAAGGATGGCCTCAGACTATTCTCTCACTTTGGTGATTACATTTTTACATAGGAAAATCAGTTCTTCTACCACAAGTCCATGGGTATGTCATCACATTTCTATCCCAAATTTTGCAAGCCAGAGTCTTCCTTCCTGTTTGAAAGTGACTTACCATGACATGTAGGGCATATCCAGCAAAAGCAAATCACTTTAAGGAATTTTTCATTGTAAAGCCTGCACTGACAGGATTAAGTTCCAAACAACAGATTTCTTTATCTTTTCCCCCGCTATTTGCTTCTTTATTACAAGTATTGGGCTTTTGATTTACATGAAATCAGTTATAGCTTACGAGATTATTCAGCACAAGAAAAGATGACAGAATAAGGCCTTAATTTAGCTAGAATATTCATTTAAAATTAATGTAATTTTAAGATGATGTAAGAAAAAGTGACAATACTACAATGGTGATTAAACTCTTCAACTGCTAAAGAGAACATGAAGTTTTATAAAGGTATTTCTAACAGACAATGAGGCAACATCTAGCATTGTAGACCTCAGGGCTAGGGAATGATTATTCCTTCCTTTCTGGTAAAGTACTTTAAAACCTCTGACTTTGTGCAGGCAGCAGAAACATTCATTATTACACATGACAAAGAGTTCTCTTTTCAAAATGTATTGTTAAATCACCATCTGAGTTTGGTACCTAGCTTCGTGTGGGGGAATAATGAAAGCCAACTGCTTAGCCATGTGTATAGGGTGCTATCCCCTGACCTTTCATCTGGGGAAGATTACAGAATGCCAGTTAATAACACACATCTGAAGCAATGACCATCAAAACTGCAATGGTCAGTTGACAATCATGTTTTGTTTTCTAAACCAGGCTTGTATCATGACACAAGAATAGTATAAGATGGCATCAGATACACAGGTTCTTTATTTTACTTCTTGCTGTAATTACTTCCCAAGGAGAAAAGGGGTTTTACTGATGTCTCAAACAGTATTTTTTTCTGCTTTTCATACAGAAAGACAGCAAAAAATGAGGGACAAAGAATTTCTTCAGAAATGCTTTTCATTTAAAAACACATTTCCCTTGATCTGACTGAACATGGTCATCTGGCAACCACAACTTCAAGGATCTTTTCAGTACATGAAGCCTTGTAGTAACAGCATAGCACTTTTATCACCATCACTGAGGAAGGTGGGAAGTGGAAGAGGCATTGAGGTGTGCTGGGGATACTGGGCATTCTGGCTCAGACAGTCTCAAGGATATAAGAAGAGTTAATCCGAGACTGAAACTGAGGTAGGAAATCCCCCAAATGCTCTTAAAAATCCCCACCTTTTTTCCCCCCTTCCCTACTACCTGAATATTTTGTTCAGTCCTGTCCTATTGACTAGAAGACTAGTGGGTCAGAGCTTGCATGTTAAGGAAAACATATCTCTAGCAGGCACCTTAGTCCTGCACAGATCATAGCTTTCTTACTCTTTTTCATTACTTTATCAAAAGACAGTGCCCACAAGGGTGACAGAGCTGGCCTGCCTGAGCTTGGTTCAAATGAGAAACAACGACTGAACCTTTCACCAGACCAGTTCCCCTCAGGAAGTACAGAGGTACCAGCTGAGGGCTCGCAGTCCTCTTTACAAAGGATCAGTGGGCAGAAGAGGACTGGCAATGGGCAAAGTTGTATTAGCTCAGTCTGTTATTCATCTCCTGCTCCACAGATGCTCTGATCTTGTTGAGCACTGGGATCAACCCCTGAGGGACTGGCTTTTGGGTGAAAACAGAATGCAAAACAGGGCTGGGATCTCCTTCAGTGTTACCATCCACTGCCCAGTTCAGCTCCTTATCTCATCTACTTGTGCGATCTATTAGCACCTACAAATACAAACGCCTGGGTTCTGCTCTAGCAGAGCAGGTGAGGGGGAAACACCACCAATTGCACAGAGAGCTACAGTTTCAGATGTCCTTCCTTACTGCTACTTGGACAGGGCACTGCTCAGCCCTGGGAGCTTTGGAACAACAGGATGACAGGTGTGGGGCTAACATTGTTGTGTGTTACAATGCACAGTGTTGGCATCTAATGGTTTTGTCATCCTGCAATACAGTGGGCAATTCAAATTGTGATATTCCTACAATTCCAACAATACTGTTGCCTATTATTATTCTATTCCTAGCTCTGGCACTGGCTTGCCTTGGGAAAATTACATGATCTTTATGCTTCATTTTCCTCCATCAGGAAGCTAATATAATTTTAGAATTACATTACGTTACAGTGCTACAGGGACATAATATGTCAAATCTTGAAGCAGAACACCTGCCTCCAAGCAGAACAGTGCTGCGTATAGCAAACCCTGTCTTTCAGTGCTTACTGTCTCAGACATAATGCTCCTCAAACATAGCTCCTCTGATATGGGACACACAAAGCCAGCTTCAGTGTCTATGTACCTACTGTCACCAACCATTCTACTTGTGAATCAACCCTTCTGATTCACAAGTAGATCAATTTGAGTGTTCACTGCTGCAGAGGACAGGTCCTAAGTCAGTAGACATGCTCATGTTCATGAATGCAAGAAGGCAACCAGAACTGGAATTGCCTCCTCCAAGGTCAGTTTACTTGCAGAAAGACATGGAAAACAGAACAGTTATGTTAAAATCTAAAAGGGCTTTATTGCAGATAAATTTACTATGGCTAACTTAATACCATACAATATGAAGTCTCACTGGATGTGCTTTACTGAGGCAGTAACACCAAGTGAACATAGTTTTTGCTTGCGCTCTGCTCTCACCTCCCTCTCCTTTTAACCTTCATCTCAGATTTTTTTCACAAATTGTATGCCTGTTGGGCCAAATATGTTATAGCAGCACTACCTGTACCCAAACAGCAAGATAGTGCGTTCTTTATCCCACCTTTACCTTCAGGTGGGATGCTTAATTTTTTCAAGCTACCTCGTCAGAATGCCAACAGCACAATGATGGACAATACCGATTTTCACATAAAATGGCTCTAATTGTCCTGTACGTCAAAGAGTCCTTGTTTCCCTGTCTAATACAACAGATGTATGAGGTGTATGTAGCAGATGTAACACAGGTATGAAGGCTTTTCTGTCTTTAGAAAATTAGATAAAGAACTGGTTTCCCCCCATCATACCTGTGGGCTGCTCATGCTTATGAAATCATCTGAACTGGTCTCCAATTGTTCTAAAGAATTCATCTGTAGCTTGAGACTGTTTCAAATACACAAAGGGCTGTGGGTTGGCAAGTGAGGAGCGTGCACTGAATAGGACTCCTGAATAGGATGCAGTTCTGATTTTGGTCACACCAGTAAAAATCCAGAGGCACTTCAACAGGGTTGCCCTGAGGATATTCCCTTATATTTTCTTGCAGCTGGGAAGTGTTTTCTCTTTTTGTTCTGTTCGCTCAGTTACCTCATATCCTTTTATTTCTGCAATAAGTACGCCGGAAACATTAGGGAAGGAAAAGTAAAGCTATGAATTCCTGAGAAATACACTTTTAGTTTAGAAATGATTCAGTTTTGTCATGGGATCATTGTTCTACACAGATGGACTGTGCTAGTATGATGCTGTGCGGGTCTGAAAAAATCCTCTGCAAAGAGAACTTCTGAATCTTCCAAATTAGACTCAAATTCTCAGCCTGCCACAAATGGCAAATTAAGAAAATAAAGGATAATGCAACATTCAAATAATGAGAACCCCAGAGAAGTGAAAGCAGCCAATTTAAACCAAAGAATAAATGGCAGTCATAGTTTTAATAATTTTAGAGACATTTAAATATTGTACAGGGATAGAAGACATCTTCAGGATCTTGTCTTTTATTATCAAAAAGTGAAGGCCAAAGAAAAAGCCCACTTTTATCAATAACAAGGAGAATTAATAAGAATCCATTTCACTTTTAAAAGTAATATCTCAGGGAAATTTTCCAGCTTCACTTCAGAATAAGGACGTAGTGAAAATGATGTAACATTACAACAATGCACATGAAGCAGGGCCAAAATTATAACTCCAAAAAGAATTAAAAAAGGAGAATTTACTTCCTAAACACCCTCAGAAATGATTGTCTAACTTTCCAAGGTCAGCTTTAAGCAGCAAAAACAGAACATGGAAATCTTCCAATATCCCTTGTCTTGTGTATCCTTTCCATGTATATGAAAAGGCTATCATGTCTAATTAGCATCTTGCAACTCTAATAAGTTGAATGCTAAGCAGTAGAGTAGAGAATCAGGTCCTCAACATTTAAGGTTCAAACTTTCAAACCTCTTGTCAAATCCAGAAATAACTGTATGTTATTAATTACTATTTAAGGCTTTCAGAGCATACTAAATATATGAGTTAAGGAGACTGGAATTGAATATTTGACATCCAATGAGGGATGATTTCTCATTTCACACATTCTTTTTTGTCTCATTGCCATATTTCAAACTGTATTAATACAGAGGCATAAATAAAATATAGCTTTATGTCAGTGATAATTCTAAAGCTGATCTACGGTTCCCATTCTTCAGAGTTCCAGTACTATCTCTGAAAGATAATAGAGAATTTTAGAAGTTAAAATCTTAACTTTTAGCCTCACTTGAACATGAGCTTCAAAACTAAGAGCTGGTTTAAAGAAAAAACAAACAAACAAACAAAAACACATCTCTTTAAACACCCAAGTACTCCCTATTGTTATACTCAAAATCTGGAATAACTTTTTGGAATAAAGCAGCAAAAATAATGCGTCCTCAGGAAAATTTTTAAGTTTCAATAGTCTACTATCTCCAGGTGAACATATTTCATGAAAGTAAAACCCTGAATGATTTTCTGTTCTTTGTGTACTAATAGTTTTCATTAAATTTGAATAAAATCATTCATTTTTGTACATTTTTTTCCTGCTTCCTCACTTTCTCAGAGGATGGTCCTCACAGCAACTGTCTGTAATATTTCCCATCTACCCTAATCGTATTTAGAGTTTTTACAGTGTATGAAACTCTTCCAGAGTTATAAGTTAAGAGTTAAGCACTTGCTTAAGGAAGAATTGACATTCTTCTTTCTTGGGGAAGGAAATGTAAGATCCTAGTCTGAACTAACCCCGCCTGACATTTTTGCTATTGTTAAACAGACTGAACGCATTGTTTCACACAGAGTTAAATTAATGTAGTCCACTCATGATTCTGGCCTTTCTCACACTCATAAAAGCACCTCTATATTTATGTGAATCACAGAATCAGTGACATAAAAGAGGTTTTCTTATTTGTTTGTTTGTTTTTTGACATTGTGTTTCAGAATGTCCCATTCTGAAGTGATTTTGAGCTCTTGAAAACAAAATCAGAATCTAGTCTAAATTATACCACTGTTGAAAATTGATGAAGACACATTATGCACTTATTTAAAAACTGATTCCAATTTATCTTCTTCATTGCCAGATAATCCACAATTAGAATAGACATTTTACAATCAGGCCACAGTTTGCTATTTCAAGATTAATTTGTGTGAGAACAAGAATTTTATTTTTCAAGTTAAAAGGTTTTAATTAGGACAATAATAGAAATCTATCCCTTCCCAATTAAAATTTTAAAATAATTGCTCTGTATTAAATTATTTAATCCAAGATCCAAGAGGATTAGACCTTCAAGAAAGTAATTTATGTGCTTCTGTAATGTCTGATCTTAAGTAGCAGAAAGTAAAGCTTGCTGATGTTTGCTATCACAGTCAAGGACAGTTCAGGAATTTTCCTTTTACTGATCCTGACTTGTTGCAATTCTTACTCAAGCAGCTGAATATATTCAGAATATTAAACATATCTCCAGTTACATAATATTATAAATATGAGTTAGTCATATTTGACCCAGGGCCAATATTCATATTTCATATTTGACAGGAACTGAATTGTTAGCAGAGCAGGATGAATCAAATGTATTTTCTCTAAACTCAATACTGAACAGATTTCTTTTTATTTTTTTATTTTTTGTTAATTGAGGCACATCCCCAAAGTGGTTCAAATTAAAGTTTGTCCATGTACTCCAGATGTTTGAATCCAAACACCATATTTGTATTTTACACAGTAACTATATGTCCTGTTTACATTTTTATGTTTATTTTAAGTATACTCAGTCATCTACTTTTGAAGTTTCTATGTAGACTTGCTAAAAGATTCCCCCCATGTCCCAATACACTTAATTGTATACATAATTTAAAAAAAAAAAAAGTTAGCCGTCAGTTTAAGATCTTAAAAAGTATGTTAAAGATAAAACAGATTTGAAAATTAAGTATATTCCCATAACATAGAAAAGTCCCTTTGAGACCAAGACCTCCACTTTGAGAGATGATGACTACTCTTTTTATCACATCCAGAACAGGGAGAGATTACCTGCAAATATGTTTTACAAATATAATCAGAGTGAAAAGTGCAGCACAGAGAAAATACCATACTCTTCTGCTTTTTCCTGCAGCCCTACCCAATTATTCCCTTTACCCACTGCAACCCAGAAGTAACCTTAATTCCACATATGTATAAATTAAAGGGAGCTGACTCTCACCCATCTGGCCCTACTGTAACCATTAGATTAATTCTCATCATTCTTCCTTTCCCTCAGTCTCCAGGATAATTACCCAGTACAATCTGCCTGAGTTTTCCTTAAAAATAAAATAAAATAAAATAAAATAAAATAAAATAAAATAAAATAAAATAAAATAAAATAAAGTAAAAAAATAATGAAACTTGAGTTTGGAGAGTCCTGCCTGGAAATAGGCTGTCTATAGCTCAATATTAATTTAGACAGCTAATGTGGTCATTTGCAATTCAATCCTGCTTATTACTTCCATCAGTGTTTTGGTATGGGGACACCAACCTTGACTCCAGTTGAACATATATTTCTGTAGTATTTTCTGCAGTCATACTGTATTGCTACTGTACAGGTACAGTAACCAGTCTGACAGTGGCGTAACTCAATATAATGCTGATTCAGAACCATGCAGCCCAAAGAGATTTAACTTGAAAAATCATCCTGGTCTTCTGCACTAGAATTAAAAGTAAATCTAAGATTATGAAGAAGATTAAAGAATGTATTTTCCCAGTGTTTTCCAAGAGTGCAGAAGATTTCTCTACATGTTTTCATTCCCACTGTGTTCTTAAGTCTTTTTTTGTTGGTGGTGTTACTGTTCACTGAGGAAGACTTAGCCTGTAAAAACCATAGTTCTTCATAGCAACCAACTCAACCACTGCAACCTGTAGTCTGCATCACCACTGATGCTCATCACTGCAGTAACGTCAGTTCCTTGGAGGGGAAGATGTCCTGTGCCAGCAGAGCTGTATGAGGATCTTGCAGAGGGCTGAAGGATGTTGCTGCCTTACCTGGCACAGGTTAACAGACCTGGGGTTTAGCCAGTGAGGGCCTTGGACAGGCTCATTTCTCTCATCCTTTCCTTGGGCAAACTTAGAACAAGGAAGGGTAGGTTGATTCTGCTCAGGTTCTGCTCCAACAAAGAGTGGGATGGTGGCCAGTACACATACTATTCCTAGGAGTCCAGAAGTCCTCCAGGGTGAAAGTATCCCATCTTTCTCTTCCTCACATATACATGTGTGTGTTTGCAAATAAGACCCTGAGGGATGAGACTATGTGCACAAACACTTCCAGTAGTCATTGAAGGAGCATACTCTTCCCAGTGCATTTCACACAGCCACATCATGGAGGATAAAAATATCACATTTACATTTCATACCTCTTCAAAAACCTGAGCCAGGGTTTGGCTTTATTGCTCCAACAGTAAAACAATTTAATGAGACTTTGCACTAGATATTTCATCTAAACACTGTTTAAGAAAACTGAGAAATATGTTCAAGTTAAAGGTGTATTTCAAATTTAAGTGTTCCAAGTGTTTCTCCATTTTTTTTTAATTTTTAGGTATTTAATATTAAGAAAGTGCATTTCATTGCTTGAACATGTTATGAATATCTAAACCTATTGATATGTGTTGACATCTGACAATTTTATCTTCTTTCTATGATAAATGATATAAGGTATTTGGACTATAATTACATTTAAAGAGGTTTTTTGTTTGTTTGTTTGTTTGTTTTTTCAGATAGTTTCATTAATACCTTATCTTAATGGTATGGAGCAAATACAGACGATATACTTTAAGGACAAAATTAATTTGATATTTTCGATGGCATCTTTACAAACAGAAAGAAATTCCAGCCTCTTTCACATTTATGTGTGGGTTTTCATATTTACCATGCAAAAAGCACAAACACTGGGGCAGATGAAGAGGCTCTCATAGAGTAAGTTGTGTTAAAAAATAAAGGAATTGATTGGCAACTGTAACCGAAAGTCAGCCTTTCCACTGCAACCCTTGTCTGTGTTCTGATGTTTTCTACCAATGCTGTCATCATTGTTGTCCTAATTTTGAGTGTCAAAGGGGAACTGGGATAGCTTTTGCAATATTAAAAAATGGCACCAAAGCTTACATAATGTTCTCCTCTTTCCCCTACAGTGTATCATGGAGGATATAAGATGTGTGAGAAAGAAAGTGCCTGAAGCTTTCTTCATGTAAAATTAATTGAAAGATCCATTGAAGAAAAAAACCTATCATTATCTCCTAGTAAAAAACGGCAAATAGAACCACTCTATAACAGCTGATTACATCAGAGTTATCCTGTGCTTAATAAATCATCCTTTCATCTTCCCCTCACATATGGCACCAGTATATATTGTGGCAAATTATACGATGTATGAATACAGGTGAAAACCTGAGTACAATGAAGGGTGATTTCTTGAGGTTTAAACATACTTGTAAATTACAGCACAGACATTAGTACAAAGGCCACAGGTCCTTTTTCAGTGTCTTTTCTTCCTCTCACACTCCTTGCGTTGGTCCCACATAAGTAATTTCATGTCCAGCCCAGGCAAGCCACTGTTTTTCACCAAGTCCCACGCAAAGGCAGTGGGATTGCTGTCTGCTTTGGAATCAAAAAGACTGTACATAGATATTTTTAGCTACAGTTTCCTATTGCTATTCCTGCTATTAGCTCCACATCCTTCTTTTCCACCCCAGACATGGTTCTTTCCCTCTCTCTTTCTTCCTGTGGTCATTTGTATTTCTGAAAACTAGGGTCAGAGGTGAACTGTGGAAGCTGGAGCCTGACAGACTGCTATCAATCTCAGTTGTACATGTCTGGTACAAATGGCACCATGCTGGACAGCCCTTTGTACAACTAGCATAATTTCCAGGTTCTAATAACACATCCTGAGTGAATTTTCTAGCCACGCCTTTTGCTTCTTCCTTCCTTCATGAGCTCACATCACTTCACCATTTACACAAAGGTTTCAGGACAGTTGTTGTTCTGGGGGAAATTTAAAACCTGCTCTCCATGAATGCGTGGTAAAGTTTTTTTTGTTGTTTGTTTGTTTTTTGTTGTTGGTGGTGTTTTTTGTTTGTTTTTGTTTTTGTTGTTTTGCTTTTGTTTTTGTTTTTGTTTTTTTCCTTTCAATCATTATTAATATGTTCACATATTGATCAGTAATGAAATTCACATGCCCAAAGTAAACTTTATTAGATGTCAGTATTATGACCTGCTAGAAAAGTTATTTAAAAATATTTCCGACTATTCAAAGACAATCACTGCAGGAATCACTCATATCCAGTGATAATTTGCATGTTTGGAGGAGTTTTGCTGCTCAGTGTTGGGATAATTTATTTTTATGGATCATAATTGCTAAAATGATAATGCCAGCTACCAGTGGCTGTGTTATGAATGTACAGTCATAGAAATGTATAGTTTTAATTTACAGCAGAAGAATGATTTGCACGTTCCCATCTGTGCTATAAAATTTATGAGAATAGAACAAGTAAACCAACATGCAAGTGCAAAAAATTAATAGCCCTTAGCTTCTATTTTCCCTACAGTGCATAGGTGGTGGAACTACTCACCAAAATAGGTCAGAATATTTCACTTGCAATTACATAAACTTTGTGCATCATAGGTATACAATTAATGGACCAAATTTTTATCTCGTGATTCAGTTATTTGTTCAGGTAATGAACATGATGCTTGTTTTATAAGGAAGTCATCTGAGCAGGACAACATGAAGGAAAATGCTTTTGTTTTATGAAACCATCACTGCTTCTTACAGACTTACTTATTAAGTCATTAAGTGGATTTTTCTTTTTTTTTGTAAGCAATCAAGCTTCTGCTCTTTTGAAATACAGTGGCAAGATAATTGTAAATCCTAAGCCTGAAATAGAAAGCTGAATGTGAACCCAGCATTAAATCATTGTATATCCTAGACTGCTAACAAGCTCTATAGAATCGTGACAAGTATAGATGAAACATGCAACATCTAATTCATTGCTTCGGTTCTTACAATAAACATGCCTTTAATCTTAAACTGTGTGTAGTAAACACATAATGTGACAAATAATGCTATAAACTTTTATCTCCTGGGATGATACAGATTTCAAAGTTTTTGGAGAAAATCCATGCATTAATACTTATTTCTTACAAAATAAATTGATTTAAGAAATCACATACTAGAAAGGAAAAAAAAAATGTATCTTATACCTGATGATTTTATTTCTTAGGACCTGGGTCTTGTCAGAGGATGTAACTTGAGGTTTTAACAGCTGCTTAGTGCCTCAGTTAAATCAATGGGATTGTACAGGCACCCTTCAACCCTGTGCAAAATCCTAACCTCAGCAAATCTCAGAATTTGTGTTTATGGATTTGTCTCCATATTCATGAATTGCTAACTGAAATTGTTGTATTTTATACTAAGACACGAAACTTGGGTGTCATTAAGTGTCCTTGTGTAGATGAATAGGTTTATCTGCATGATTAGCAACAATGGCATACGAGAACACTTAAATGCTTAAAGGTACTTTTCAGTAATGCACAGATCTTTTCTACAATTACCTGGCTTTTTGAATGAAAGATACTATCATTTTGTGACTTTTCTGTGCTCCTCACTTTATGTGCTTGAAATTATCTTTGTTTGCTTCTCAGAATTAAATGAGAGGATGAAGTTAAGAGAAAGGAAATACAATAGAGTCAGGACTCCATAAGAGAACACAGGGAGGGAGCATAAATTCATGGTTCTTTTTTGCCTATCTTTATTCAAGCTGACAGGAGACCCTAAGATCAAAGGCAATGCTACATGTCAATGAATATGGGAGCCTCAGAAAAGGAGGTGAGATGAAGCGACTGTCAGCAGATGAAAACAGAAAGGAACTCAGAAGGGAGTTGAAGACAGAAAATACAAAAGACAATAGCTTTGTCTGCAAGCCCAGAAAGGACAGCAAACCTAGCTGATGAGAACGGGCCAAAATCTGCAAATACAGACCAAGAGTTAAAAAAGATATTAATATGCAACCTTCTCTATCATCTTCTGTATGTGAAATATATTTGAGTGAATAAAAAATTATTATATGGATAAGTTTAGATTTGTGGAGATATATACATTTGAGTGAATAAATAACAACTTCATTTTGAAAAAGCAAGAGACATATATGTAATACATATTCAAGGAGTCTTTTCAAGGAAATTTTCCCAATACTAAATGGAAATTAACTGCCATCCATAATAGTGTGGTAAACACAAATTCTCCTATAATTATTTGTTTTGAGTATTTCATGAAAAAGACAGATGATACAAATTATGGAGTGGTCTCCCTTCCAACCGTAACTAGGGAAGATGTTAAATATAATTTAGACATTTTGAAATTATGTCAATACAGTTTGTTTCTATAAACGTTACCAGAGCTGCCTCTGGACCACTAGAATATAATTTTAGCAGGTCCTAGGGCTCAGCAGACATTACAGTAGATTGGGAAAAAAAAAACAACCAAACAAATTAACATTGCCCCATGTTCTTAAAAAAAAGTGAGCTGGACTGTGAAAATAGCTTTAAGATCATCTGTCTCACAGTAGGTACCACCAAATAAAGTAATGGAAGAATTGACATAGGATTTACCTATTAAAGGATTTTCAAAGACTGACTGGTCTGCTGACTTCCAGGGATCAGTTCAGCTGCCCTGAACTGGGCAGATCAGCCCTTCCCTGCCTAGTGGAGCTCTGCTGCCCTCCTGCCACCCCTCTCACAGCAACAGCCCTTACATCCACAACAGTCCCTCACAGCAGCATGACCAAGATCCTATGCCCTCATCCCAGTCCTCTTTTTTCCTCTCCACACCATATTGTCTTTTTTCCCCGCTTGACTCTGCCTGCAAGCCCTTCACATTTGATGATTGTTCAACGAAGAACTGTTCCTTCCTTCTTTCCTCTCATATGAAATGGCCAGGCATTAACGATAGGCATTTTTGTCAAAATTTCAAATGACAAATCAGAAATAAACCCAATGGTTGCACCCTGATGCCAAAATAGCAAACAGCAAATTATTGTGAAAATCACATTCAAACTTGAAGCATAGGAAGGAAAGGCACAGTTAAGGCACAAGAGAAAATTAAAGAGAATTACCAGCAGAGAACACCTCACCAAATTGATTCTGCTTTCTTGGCTGCTTCTGTAGATTTGCTAAAACAATGCTGTTTGCATGAAAAACAACTTCTGGAAAAGGGAAAGGCTGAGTTAAGGAGACAACACAATATCTCTATTTACTACTATTTTAATTTGAAACTCACATCCACTCTGCCCTGAATAAGTTTTCAACTCTAACCTGAGGCTTTCTGAGCCTTCACGACTGGCATCCTACTGAAATTGCCACAATTTTCTGAACTTATTTTGCTATGTATTTGGATGCTTGTGTCTTTAGGCTCAAGTCTCAATTTGACTCTGTGTGTAACATCATGGGGAGTAGGATGTGGCCCTCACAATCCACAAGGAAATGGTTGGTGACCTGCTACAGTACTTAGATATATGCAAGTCGATGGGTCCAGATGAGATCCACCGGAGGATGCTGAGAGAACTGGCGGAAGAGCTGGCCATGTCACTTTCCATCATTTATCAGCAGTCTTGGCTATTGGGGGAGGTCCCAGTCGACTGGCGGCTAGCAAATGTGATGCCCATCTACAAGAAGGGCTGGAAGGTAGACCCGGGAAACTATAGGCCTGTTAGTTTGACCTCAGTGCCAGGGAAGCTCATGGAGCAGGTTATCTTGAGTGTCATCACGCCGCACTTGCAGGGCAACCAGGCAATCAGGCCCAGTCAGCATGGGTTTATGAAAGGTAGGTCCTGCTTGACAAACCTGATCTCCTATGACAAAGTCACGCGCTTGGTGGATGAGGGAAAGGCTGTGGATATGGTCTACCTTGACTTCAGTAAGGCTTTTGACACCATTTCCCACAGCATTCTCCTTGAGAAACTGGCTGCTCTTGGCTTGGACTGGCGTACAATTCGTTGGGTTAGAAACTGGCTGGGTAGCCGGGCCCAAAGAGTCGTGGTGAATGGAGTTCAGTCCAGTTGGAGGCCGGTCACTAGTGAAGTCCCCCAGGGCTCAGTGCTGGGGCCAGTCCTCTTTAATATCTTTATCGATGATCTGGATGAGGGGATCGAGTGCACCCTCAGTAAGTTTGCAGACGACACCAAGTTAGCTGCGTGTGTCGATCTGCTCGAGGGTAGGAAGTCTCTGCAGGAGGATCTGGATAGGCTGGACCGATGGGCTGAGGCCAACTGTATGAGGTTCAACAAGGCCAGGTGCCGGGTCCTGCACCTGGGGCACAACAACCCCAAGCAGAGCTACAGGCTGGGAGATGAGTGGTTGGAAAGCTGCCTGGCAGAGAAGGACCTGGGAGTACTGGTTGATAGTCAGCTGAATATGAGCCAGCAGTGTGCTCAGGTGGCCAAGAAGGCCAACAGCATCCTGGCCTGTATAAGAAGCAGTGTGGCCAGCAGGTCTAAGGAGGTGATTGTCCCCCTGTACTCGGCTCTGGTGAGGCCGCACCTCGAGTACTGTGTTCAGTTTTGGGCCCCTCGCTACAAGAAGGACATGGAGGTGCTCGAGAGAGTCCAGAGAAGGGCAACGAAGCTGGTGAGGGGTTTGGAGAACAAGTCTTACAAGGAGCAGCTGAGGGAGCTGGGATTGTTCAGTCTGGAAAAGAGGAGGCTCAGGGGCAACCTTATCTCACTCTACAGGTACCTTAAAGGAGGTTGTAGTGAGGTGGGAGTTGGTCTATTCTCCCACATGCCTGGTGACAGGATGAGGGGGAATGGGCTAAAGTTGCACCAGGGGAGGTTTAGGTTGGATGTTAGGAAGAACTTCTTTACTGAAAGGGTTGTTAGGCATTGGAGTGGGCTGCCCAGGGAGGTGGTTGAGTCACCATCCCTGGAGGTCTTTAAAAGATGTTTAGATGTAGCCCTTAGTGATATGGTTTAGTGGAGGACTTGTTAGTGTTAGATTAGAGGTTGGACTAGATGATCTTGGAGGTCTCTTCCAACCTAGATGATTCTGTGATTCTGTGATTCTGTGATCATACACTCCTGTGTGAGTAGGGGTATTGGTTTTATTATTGTCAACTTTCCTTATTTTTTAATTCATGAAAATATAACATCTTCCCACATAATCTGTGACAACATGATGAAGCAATCATTGTTTTAAACTAGCCGTTATAAGCTTTGTCATCATCTCTGGATTGAGGTTGCATGCACATTTCTTGCCTTCTGAATGCATTTAACAACCTTAAAAAGGAATAATAATATGTATAAATGAACGTATAATGTAATCTTCCATAATAATGAATTTAAGAAATTATTTACCACCATGTAAACAACCTGTTCTTTGTTACCAATATAGCATGAGTATATGGTCAGTGTCACATAACAGGGAAACAAACCTTTGTTCTCAAAATAGTGGGAGTTTTAGCTCCACGCTTTTTTTCACATTTTGGCCTTGCATTAGTTCACCATCAGAAGCACATCTCCAATGTAAATGTGATGCACAGAGTACTGTGTTTAGAGGTGGGTGGACATGCTGGCATCATAGCCAGAGGCTGCAGGCAGATGGCCAGCTCAGCAGCCCACCAGCACCCACCTTTTGTTGCAGGTTACATCTGCCCTACATCAACACCGCATCGTGTCGCCAGCCTATTTGTATGCGGTTCTAAAGGTCTGAGGTACCTTCAGATTATGCTATTGTCTCACCATATGCCGACATTTACCACCCAGCTGCTGCATGCGAATTCACTGAGGAGGTAATGGAGAGCTGAATCATAAGCATCCTCCAGCCATTGGTAGCTCAGTGCAGCACTTATGCCAGAAGCTTATTTATGTGATTTTGAGATCATCATCAGTGTTAATCTACCGTACCTGACTGCCGTCGGAGATCCCAAGACACATGCTGCCCAAGTGCTGCTCTATAAACAAAGTTACAAATAAAGCTTTAATTTTCATTAGCTTGTTAAAACAGTTTTTCTCAGAAAGTATTTCTTAATTTCTGGTCCCCTTGGATAATATATACATACTCTGACCAGATTTTGTGAATAGAGACGTAGTTTACAGCTAAATGACAATTAAGGAAGTTAAGACTCCTCTGACAAGAATGAATTGACAGAAATGAAAATATAATTTTATCAACTATACAGGCACCAAGCTTCTTCCAGTTACCCATATGAGTCAGATGTTGCCACAGATTATATTTTCATTCATTACCATTACACCTTCTTTCTCTCTTGAATCCCTTTGTCTGGTTCCTAAGCAACCACACCAAGGCTCCTCTTCAGAGACGAGCTATATTCATGACTCCAAAATGGGATTCCTCTAGGTAGATGGGAAATAGTCTTGGGAATTTCAAATGCCTGCCACAGGATCTCATCAGGAGCTGGGTATATCACATTAACAGCATAAACCAGACAAAAAAACACTCCAAAACTAAGTCTACAGGTTTTTCCCAAATTATGCAATGAGTATAATAGCATCACTCCTTTAGCTGTCTGTTGTAGACTAACTTTGCAGTCTCCCAGACTGAAAAAGGCAAATCACTTATTTGTCATTTACTTTCTCTCTCTATATATATATCATAGCCACCCAGAAAATGACAGTTTAACTGAATATTGGCTGTATAGAAATACGATTTTTTACTGATTCTTGAGGAGGCAGGATTACTAAAATCTTTATTCCAGTGCTGCCAGTAGCTGCCTGTTAGGATTCTGAATAGTTATTTTCACTCTCCATGTCTTAATTTGCTGTGTAAAAGTGAAATATAATGTTTGTATACCTCTTAAGAATTGTATTAAAAACTGACCATGAAATCTTACAGCTCCCTAAACAAAACAAAACAAAACAAAACAAAAATAAAATAAAATAAAATAAAATAAAATAAAATAAAATAAAATAAAATAAAATAAAGAACACCTAAAGAAAATACAAAGGAGAAAAATTATCATTATAATAATACTTATTTTTTTTTTAATATACACATTTCAGGTTAGTCAGGGACAGGCAAAGCTAGTTTTATTTTTTTAATAATGAGCTAATAGTTGTGTTTTGAAAGGTTGGTAAGTAAGGTATTACTGAATGTGAGGAGTCAGGACAGAATCTGGCCTTCGGAGTTCTTTTTTTCCTTCAAAAATACTCTAAATGGTAAGATCAGTGTTAGTACTTATTAAGTGTTTCCTAATTATAGCTTGTTCCACCCTTCTGGAAACAGAAGAGCTGTTATACTTCCACTTAGGTAAGGGGAAAACATTCTGTTTCCAAGTATATGTCCCAAAGGGCATGTTCAGGAGCATCAGCGATGCTTGTTGTCAGTAATGTCCTGTGTTATACTTGGTTACATCATTTGACATTCCCAGTCATTTATCTGATTGTAATGGAGCTTTCTAAGGTTTCAATAGATTCACTCTCTTTCTAAGAGAAAAACATTCCTGAGCCTATAACAGAGTTCCTGTAATAACTTAGAAAAAGATGTGGCCTTAGAAACCAATGCTGGTTGGCAAAATGGTGTCAGACAAGAAGAAATTCCTTGCTATGACAAAGAAGGCATGCAAAATTTTGGAAAGAGTGAACTTTTTTAGTAATTTTCTCAATGGGATTTCAGAAAGACTCACATTGCATTTCTCTTGTCCCTTCACTTCATAGCAGGAGATACTGCATGTGGCTTTGGACTAGTACAGATTGAGGAATAACAGTAAATGTAATTTTATCTAATAGTGTGTGTCTTTATAGCCCTTTGGAACAGCAGTGCAATAAGGAGGAAGTGTTTATCCTTTCTTTTGCGATAAGGATATTTGATGGCTTGCTGTTAGTGTGGTTTTCAGACTGGTGGTGGGAATATAATAGCTGTAATACTGTCTACAGTGTTTTTCTGTAAGATTAGTTTAAAGAGAGATAGAAAAGCCTTCCAGGCCCTGAAGTCTCAATTTAAAGTTAATTTTCCTCCTTTTGTCTTGATCCTCCACTTTTGCATTGAATGATCTTTTCTTTCTCTTTTTCATTTCAGAGCCTTTCACAGAGTAAGTGTTTCTGAAAAACAAAAACAAAAAACAAACAAGCCCACACTCTTATCCATCACCATTCTTTATATGATATTTCTGTCCACTATGGGGTTTCTGGTTTCAGGCCTTATCCAGACTCCTATTTCTATTATTCCCTGTTCCAAATATTTTCTTTATTAGTCAGCTGAGGCTGGTGTTGCTGTGAATGCAGTATCCAAGTCTATATATTCTCCCCTGGCTGGACAAATCATCTTATTTTCTTTTGTAACTGATCTTTTACCACTGCATTCAAGAGAAATTTTGCAATTGTTTTAAAAGGGAAACAAGTTTCAGCCATTTATTTTGATTTCAGTGTCATTTAGTTCCACTTGTTCTGTAATACCATGGTAGAAGAACCTTCAGCTCAAACAGAGCCACCTCTGATTATCTCTGATACGCATCTTGTTGCTATAGATTTGTTTTGATAATGGCTTTCTATACACCCTTGGTATTCTGCATTTCCAAAATGTCCAGATCTATTTAACAAAACATCATCTACATTTGAGATGTTTGGCTACTGTACTGGAGGATCTAATAATGATGTCTTATGCTTCTTTCAAGTATCTGAGTATTGTTCAAATCTCTTGCTATCTAAGGAGAAATGTAAATTGGTCTGTGTGGAGTGCTGAATGAAGGAAGCAAGATTGTTTCAGGAAGCCTATGTCACACTAACATTTCCTACATATCCAAATACAACAACTCAACACTTTTTTTTTTATTATTATTTATTTTTTATCCATGCTTGAATCAGAGCCACCTTCATAAATGGAGACATTATAAAGGATCTGGACCCCATGAGCTTATTCATTAATAAGGTTTTCTCTTTGAACCTCTGGAACTAAAACAAATATTCCAAGCCCATCCTTACACATACACACACGCATGCACGTGCACACACACACACACATTTTCATTATTCCCATGCCAGGGATCATAGTTTTTACATCTTCCTGAGCAGCACAACAGCTGAGCCATAGGACACACTCGCTGGGGAATCCAGGGGCTGAGAAAGGGCTGCAGCACCGTACCTTTCCACAGGACACTGGCCCTCATCTCCCTGGGCTCTGTTTTCAATCTTCTTTTCCAAGACACAGAGATTCAGATTATTCAGCTACCAAACACTTGGAAAATCACACCCTCAGCAGCAAGGGTCAGCCCCAGCATGGGAACCTCACAAAAGCTCCCTAAGAGCAGCAACATCCTGACACTGCAGTTTTGTGTTATCATTGCCGGCAGCACCTGTCTCCTCCATTTCTATTTATTTATTTATTTATTTATTTATTTATTTATTTATTTATTTATGGTAGAGATCTGGAATCTCCTAAAATCTGTCTAAGGACTTCTCACCTTCCTCTGTCATTTCAATTTTCTTTTCTCCCTTTCAAGTGTCACCCAAATCCATCTTCCCTGCCTATTAGTCTTTCTCAGATGGATCAGTTTCAAAAGCTTCCACTTGGGCAAAACTTTGTATCACCTCCTTCCTTGGGAGTTCTGGGTTGGCAAAACTAGGAAAGCTCAAAAAAGTAAAAATGATTAGGTTTAATCCAAAACCAAATGGATGTAATATATGCAAAAAAAAAAAAAAAAAAAAAAAGTAGTGGCTGTGGCAAAGAAGCAAGGACAGACATTTTAGGCTCCTTAATCTCTTCCTGGATTTGAGTGAAAATTGTTCTTTCTGATGCTTATACAAGAAATGAGCAGGAAACATCTAAATGTCTTATTTTATTGATTTTTAATGTTAATGAGAAAAATAATCTTTTTCGACTTATAATAAAGTCTGTTTTAAACAGTAGATTAAAAAGGACTGCAGCTGTTAAGGTTATTATGAAATAATAAGGTTGTTAGGAAATATGGTTTGACAGTTTGCGCTATATGTAATGCTTTATGCTACTGTATCTCTTGTGTGTCTTCCATGAATGCATTTATTTATTTATTTACTTATTTTATCTTATTTAAAATGTTTACCCTTTATTACAGTATTTACACCTAAAGAAATTTGACAGCTCTGTTATTAACTTCTTTGCTACACTCCAGAAAATGGCACAACAGATTGCAAAATTAGCTAAATCTGAGATAGAAGCAGAGAGATGACAAATATCAAATCCAGGTGTTGGCTCACTCTAAGCACCCAGCTCACCTGCGTCATGCTGGTTTCTTTAGCTTTGTAACTACCATAAGCATAAACATGTGCTGTCAGCCTCTAGTTAGATAAGTGGCATTCAGCTACCATTTGGTCGGACTGAAGGGACAGTCAACAAGGATCATGGATGTAAGTGACGTGATCAACAAACCATAGATGTAAGTGGCATGGTGCAATGTGTGCTTACTGGAGAAAATCCTTGCACTTTCACCAAACTTGCAGCCTACCAACTTGGCTAAATTTCATACTGAAGTTCCCAGCATTGTGCCCCAAATTATGGACATCTATGGCATGGTTAAACACAATTCATCTCCCCAATCTCTGGTGGTTATTGCAAAATGTATAACGGATGGCAAATTTCACTGCAACAACGACTGCCCTTCCTCAGTAATATTAAGTTGTTTTTATCTATATGTAAAGAGATAAGTAGTATATTGCAGACAGACATTATTCATGATTCAAATTTTTTTTTGAGAAAGATACTTGCGAGAACCTATTATATGACATGAAATGAGGATTCAAAGCAAATCTAATGAGCAGACTGTTGCCATGTTTTCTATACCTTTACTGGTGGAGACACATTGAGCAGACAAATGGGATAATGAGTTTTAAAAAGGCAACTCCAGAAAAAGTTTTTATTTAAAATATATCGTCATTTTGAAAATGGAAGTGCCATTTCAGAACGCTTTCCCCCCAGAAGAATAAGAAACAATTTTTTAAATTAAAACAATTTCTTCAAAATGGAAGGGGGTGGAGGGGGAAGAGTATATATTATATTCTTTATTATATATTTATCAAATTTAAAATTGCTACGTTTGGAGGGCTGGGAGAATGAGTATACTCTTCCATTTGGATTACAGCAGTCTTTTGGAGATCTGTTCATTCTTATGGAGTTTGAAAATAGGGGAATAGGGGAATTTCAGTTGGATCAGTGTAGGGTTCTACTCCCAAAAAGAAACTCCTGAGAAAAAAACTTTACAAACCTGGACAATCTCTGAATGTATTATTAACTAACTAGTACGAAGCTAGTCCTACCTTCTGGGAAGCTGAGAGAGTTTGTAATGTCAGGCATGCAATACCTTCTCCAACAGTGGGGAGAGGAGAAGCAATGTGATTTGACTTCTTTTAATATTTTAATTTACTGGTTATTTGTTTGCCTCCTCCCACACATAGGACAATGCATTTTCTTGCTCTTGTTTTATTGCTTGAAAAAAAGTGGAAAAGTAACTTTGTCCAAGCAAGAATTAGCTGAATCCCATCTTTGGCTTCTTTTATATAGTGCCTTTTTTTTTAAAAAAAAAAAAAAAAAAAAAAAGAAGAACTATAGATGAAGTAAAATAATTCTGAAAGATGTCTATTTCTTACTGGCATTAAGATCATCCTTAATTGGTTTAGTCAGGTTTAGAAAACCCAGTTTCAAACCAACAAACAGGCACTTTTCTTTAATTCTCTGGTCTAATATATAAAAACTATTAAAATCCATAGCAGCAATGTTTTTAAATGTACAAAAACCCCACAGTGTTCTCAAATTTCATAGAAACAGCTGGATTTCTTCTCATTTACCTTGGATCTCCAACTGTGCAGCTTCACTGAATTCAGCAGACTTATGTTACTTGTCAGAGAGACAAGATTCAAAACCAATTTGCTTGTGTGAAGCATGCAAATAATACTAACAATGCAAATTTGTTAATCCAAATCCCATTTCTTTTCCAAATTCACCAGTAGAAATGAGAGGAAAGAAATAAACTTCTCACAGATAGGAAAAACACATTCCAAAAGAGTTCACAGAAAAAAATTGCAGATTTCCACTTTTCAAAGAAAAGTCAGGATAGAAGTTTTCACTGAAATACTTTTTTCTATTTGATATGCCAGCAATGTCTCCCTTGAAATCTGACCACAGTCATTTGCCTTAAAATACTCATTATTTTATGAAGGCTCAGCAAATATTATTGCAGCTGTCTGACTAAATTGAGAGAAAAAGACATACTACTAAAGAAATATTTCTTTGCTGTCTTGATGAATCTTGCTAAGTTTAAAATTCACCAGCATACGCTTAGTAAGTCAATTCCTAGATGGCTTGTACAGTCTGCAGAGATTTTGCAAGGTGTAGCTGGCAGCTAAATAACTGATAGGAAATCAACGACATTTAAGAGCAAACAGAACTGGGCAAAGAACAGGGAGTGTAAGATGGAGAAGAAAGGTGTTGCACTACTAGGAACTCCAGGAACAGCAATGGGATGGTCATAAACAATGGAACAAAATGCTTTTCTTGACATTTCACTTTTATTTAGTGCATTTTAAAAAATGGAATGCAAACTTTTGCCTTTTTTTTCTTGTCTGAGTCATTACCAACCTCTTTCTGAAACTCCGAAGCCAGAAAGCTGATGGCTAAAGATGAATCATAATGAAGCTGAACCACATAACCACAACACAACCAGTTGTTCCAAAGGTCAGTCCTGAGAAAGTCCAGGATAAGGTAGAACATGTAAAATATAGGATTCAACCTGGCAACAGTAAAAGCTGATCCCAGTATGGATGTTTGCTTGGATTTGCTGCACAAAGATGGTTAGTGAGGATATGTTCCTAAAAATTCAGCACGCCATTCACGTCTTTCTGAGAGATTGCTCAGTGAGATTCTGTCATTTGTACTATGCAAGACTCCAAACTAAATAATCACAATGGTTGCTTCTGGTCTTAAACTCCATGATTTTTTGACTAAAATAATTCAGATGAATATGAGCTGAGGGAAAATCTTTCTGTCTGCCTTAGCTTAATCACTCTATTGTCTGAGCTATTTGAGTGGAATGCAATGACTGAAGCAAATAATTGATATGACTTTTGTAATACCTGTATGGAAAATGACATGAGCAGTAAGTTCTGTCACTAACTGAAGGGGTCAGTAGGGATGGAAGTATGCATTGGTGCACTCATTTGTTTTCTCCATAAAAGTATTTTAAATGGGAAAGCAGGTAGAAAAATTATTAAAAACATCATTCAAACCTCATTAAAATTTGGAAAAAAATAAATGTGCTTAACACTGAACATTTTCATTAGAATATTTTACAGTGCAAAAGATCATATTCTATATTGTGCATGTTATTTCAAGGAGGTGAAATGGCAGTTACCAAGGTAACAGTACTTTTTAAAAAGCTAATATAAAGACTGTTGCTGCCATGACCTATCTTAACAATAACTCACATGACCACGGGATTCAGGAAGATAATCTAAAGAGAAAAAAAAGTTTCTTCTCACTTGTCTATCAACAAAAATCAACACATCTCACAAATATTTTTTAGAGTTGAAAGCAAATGTATATGCCTGCAGTTATTATTTTACTGACAATAAGTATATAAATACCATGGTATTTCCATTTAAAAATAATACTTCATGTAAGGAGCCACACAATTTTTACAGCTGAACAGATATTTTGTTCAGTGGAAGTTAGAAAAGCTGTAAAACACTGTAAGGAGAGGTGGGCTTGCAAGTGCGTGCATCCCTCAGTAACAGGAGCCTACCATGTGCCATAAGAAACAAGGGGGTCTGAGGTACGTAAAACTACAGCAATAATCCCAAGCTCTACACTTGGGCAGAGAGTAGGCAGAACTTGATTTCTGAGCCACATGAACCCATGGCATGTAGAAATAGAAATAAATTCCTCCTCCTGGAATAGCTCCCAGCCTCTAGGCTGCCTCCTGTACTGCGGAAATAGCAGCGTTGACCTCTGCTTCTGGCAGCTGGTCGACCTTATTTCCTATTCTTTCTTCCATACCTGAGCACTGACCTGAGGGACTGTTCTGCCACAATGCATGAAGAATCTACAGTCTGTTAGCAAGCAGCCTCTAGATGTTACAAGAGAATTATTGACCAAAAAACCCCCACCACAGTACATGATAAAATACAGAAAAAAAAGCACAGTACTGGTACTACTACTACTACTACTTTGGGACTACACTGCTACTACTTCTAGTACTACTAATAAAGTTATTAAATCTAAAGGTCATCTATGACAGCCAACAGCAGCTGTACTAAACATTGATAGCAAGCCTCAGGACCGGTATTAAATCTTTACAGGATTGCATAGTTGTAGACCAACCAAGGTATTCATGTGGACAGCTAGTCCTAAATGAGTGCTTCCAGGGGAGGTGAAGGATGAGTGATGTGTAAGTGACCCATCAGGGCTACAGACAGCTCCCCTATCAGACCCTGGCACCAGAACTGGCTGCACGAATCAGCAGTAAGGTTCCTCAGCTATCCCAGACGTTTGCTTGTCATGAGGGGTGGGTAGACTTTTCTCCTAAAATTCCTTCTCTCTTGATTCATTATGGTTATGATCATTTCTTCACATTCAGACCTTTTCAGACTCATGATAACAGGGGAGTTCTTCCATATATATGAATACGCATACACACAAATACGTATACAGAATTACGCATAGTAGGATGATTTTTTTTCTTTTATTCATTTGTTTACCTATATGAAAGTGAGCAGTAATCTATCATATAGAAGTTCCCCAAACTACCTTCTATTTTGTTGAAGTATGATGAATCTATTCTTTACTATTGCAACTAGACAACAAAAATTTAGACCACATTAAATTTAATGCTTGGTATTTTAGTGTGTGCAGCCCCAATTAATCACTGTTTATAATTTCTTAAATATTAAGCAATTGACACCCCTAGTTAATCCAGCTGTCCATTTCCAAAAATAGACAACACATATGTTTGACTGAGCTATTAAAACTAGTGTGACTAAAAGGAAAATAAAATAAAGTTTTCAATTTGTGTAAAATGTATGATTCAAAACTTAGATCCCATGAAACATGCTAAAACATGCCATGGTTTTCATACTATGCATGCTGAAACATACTACGTTTTTCTTACTATAACTAAGACAATATAAAACCTAATCTCATATTCATAAGGAGACTGGGAGACTGAAAGACTTTTTTCATTGAACAGTTCAGTACAAGTTCTGAAGCAACGGACCACAGCTAAGGTCTCAGCCATAGCACCTTTAGAAACCTCCGTCTTCTCCAAATGCAAGGAGAGGTCCAACATAGCTTGTTTTTTTTTTTTTTCTACTTACAAATCTAGTGCAGATGTTTGCATAAGGACAAATCTGCATTTTTGTCTGAGCCTCTAATTGACACATTTGTTTCAGATCTGCCCATTTGGGACTGAAACCAGAAATTGAGCTAGAAATAACCAGAGCCCTCAGCAGAGAATATCCATAAGTCAAATTCCCTAGCAGTAATTATAGCCTATTTCTGGACTATCATCCTCAGATTTTATCCTTTTAATGAACTTTTACTGTAAATTCTTCTTTTCAGGTACCCATAACTAAAGTTATGGGTACCTGAAAACTTCTTTAGACTTACTGTTATTTTCACAAACAATTCTATTTTTGTAAGAAGGAATCAAGAGGGTAAAACTTTTTAAAATTTTATTTTACTGCTCTGGAGTCCATAGAATTAAAAACAAACAAACAAACAAACAAAAACTAGAGGTCTTTCAGAAGCATCTGTATTTTTTTCAATGACTGAATTAAAAATAAAAATAAAATCTATTTCTTTCCCGGTCTTGAGAAAAATTGGCTGAGAAATAAATGTTAAAAGACAGTCAAAACAATATATGAGGCTTACATTTTGTCTTCTAATATCATCTTGTTATTTAATATCATCTTGTTTACAGTCACTGAGGTAAACTAACTTATTATAAAGCAAATATTGTGTGACACCAAATGTGGGTTCTCAGTTTGAAATATGGATGTATCTAGTCCCAGCCATCATCTCCTGCATAACCCTTGAAAAAAATCCTGTATGCTGAGGGAAACAGGTTAGTTATTGCTTTAAATACTTCAGTGAAAATACAAAATAATGTTGATATTCATGGAATTATTGGTATCACTCTGGATTAAAATTAAAATTGTTGAAGGAATGGCACATGCAGAGAGAAAATGCAATGGAGTTTGTTGGCAGCTTGCTCTCCAAGCCTTCAGTGACTTGTTGGTCAGCCAGAGGTGGTTATTTCTATGTATTAGCCCAAAAGGGCTTTTCTTCCACCAGTTTCTTTGCTCAATTTTTGAAGCCGCACACAATTTACAACTGTATCACACCACAGAGTCCCAAGCTTCCCTATGATCTGTGCCACAAGTCACATCCTTCTGTTTGTCTCGAATGTATCACTTGCCCAGAAAAGTTGTGGATGCCCCATCTCTGGAAGTGTTCAGGCTGGATGGGGCTCTGGGCAACCTGGTCTAGTGGGAGGTGTTCCAGCCCATGGCAAGGGGCTTGGAACTAGATGGTCTTTAAGGTTGCTTTCAACCCAAGACTTTCTATGATTCTAAATGTGATTGTCTCAGGTCCCTTTACCAAGAGAGGCGGTGAACAGTTTTGTTCCTCATCTCATCCTCTGTGCTACAGGTTTTACAAATATGCACAACATTTCTTCTCATTTGTCTTTTTTCCAGACTGGAAAAGTCTTTTTTATTGACTTTTCCTGAGTACCATCCCACAACTTTTACCATCCTTGCTGCCGAACTTCTAGACTTCTCCCAGCTATCCCCAATGTTTTCTGAGGCACAACTTTGCACAGCTTTTGAAGACTAAGTATCCATGGATTTATGTGATGGATTAACAATGCTCTCCTTTTTCTCACTGATCCTTTCTACATTCCTGATGTTGGATTAGGATGACGGAAAGATGATATTATGCAGTAGGTGTCTGTGTCATCTTAAATTAAATGAGCAGAGAGCAGCCACCCAGATGTAATCCTTTTTCCTGGCATTTACAAAAAAAATAAAAAATAAAAATGATGGTGGCACAAACATTGACACATTTCCTCCTGTTTCACAAATGCTGACTTCATTTCAACATTATGGGAACAGCAGCTTGTTAGCATAATTAATACCTCCCATAAAGCAAGTCAATGGAAAGGCTGAAGTTCAGTATGGATGGTAAAAAGTCAATACAACTATGAGAAAATGCATTTTGTCCAAAACTGCATTTGATTATGTCTGTTAAAAACTCTGAAGTGAGTTTATTAGTACTGAGTTTTGTTCTCTGTGTGCAAAGAAAATTTTGTATAAGGCAAACCATTGCAATTACTCAAAGTTTGTTTCAGGTATCTGATTTCATGTCTGCCCAGAGAAGAGAAAAAGGCTCAGTTCCTACTAGTTTCAAAAATGTCTCTTTGACAAGGATTATTATATTCTTCTAGTCAAAATAAGAACCAGCTGAACATAATCTATTGAAATTTTAAACAAATATATTTTCTTCTTCCTCTGCCCCAACAATCCACTTACATGTGTTGCAGTCTTCCTCAGTGAGTCTGAAAACCAATACTACTCTTGCTACTTTTCTGAGTTCATAAATTAAACCTATGGACAATTTGAAGAAAATTACAGAGGCAAAAAGAGAGGAAAAGAAAAAGAAACACTTGCAAAAAAATAAAAGATTCTTTATGTTTGTTTGTTGGTTTGTTTGAAGAGATCCTGTTGTTCAACTTCAACAAACAGAAAAATGGTAGATTGTGAAATAAACACTTTTGAAATTAATTTTTATTTATTTATTTATTTAAGAAATTAAAGAAAATATTCACTTATTGCTCCCTGGCCTAGAGAAGGTCTTATGAGTCTGTTCATTCTCTAACAAAACACACAAACAAAAAAACTAAAAAAAGTTATATGAACATTAAGCACTTGAACAATTGTTCTCAGTCAATATTTTGTGATGGTGAAATTGGAAGAATGAGGAGGTCGAATAAAGTGTGTGGGAAAGATACAAGAGGAACAGAGAGAAGACAACTGTAAATGCAGTGGAGGGTATAGAACTAACAGCAGTATTCAAGGTCCAAATTCTGTTTTATTTTGCAAGGAAATAAGAAATATCACTTAAAATTAACTAGGTGGATTGCTGAGATACACACAGAAAGCGAAGACTTCAGAAACTTTCAAAGAAAACACAAATTATCTTCTGACAATTCATGTGTCCTGCAATCTTCCTATTCTCTTAGTAAGCAAAGCTCACTGCATGAGCAGACACAGATAAATACAGTTTTATGTTCAGCTGTGTTTTTCTCTCTGCTGGATATCAGGTGATAATATTGTAATTATGACCTTGCTCCTCTCTTTTTTGTTTAAATCCCAGCTGGGATATGAAGGTTATGGGTTCTTTTCTGAGTATTTTACAAACCTTCACAAACATTAGCCCACCCATTCACGTGCCATCTGAGCTTCAGGGAAAGGAGAAGAAAACCAGTGATTATGTACTGGTCTAAACCTGAATTATCATCCATCAGTGCTTTAGTGTGATAACTTTTTATACGAGTGAAAAGACATGCTGCTCTGAAAGGATCTATCTGTGTTTACACTAGCTCATGGAACATACTCTTGTTTTTTATACATTCATTCATTTCATTTTCCGAGTCTTTCTGCTCTCTTTGGCAGTACATCTGAATAGAGTTGAAAAAATAAGGAAATGTTCACAGACTATTAAAATGTGACATGGCAGAGTGCAATATAATATGAAAAATTATGCACTAAATCACAGATATATTTAGTTTTTATTTTTTGTTGCATTCCAAGTAGACAGAATCAATTTTTGTATTCATAAAGAAAAATATTTCACCATGAAAGTAGATCTTTCTCCTTTAAAAAGAAAGGAAACTGTCACTTAGTATTTCAAAAGTAAGATTTTCCCTTCCAAGTACATGCCATTCTCATTAAATATAAAGTAATCAACACGTGCATTTCAGAAAGCTACTGTCACTGAGGAGGAGCTGTGTGCCCCCAGGAATCAGCTGCTCCATACACAAAGCTTACTGCCTTTCCTGAGTGAACTTCAGGGCTAGAGACAGACAGCCTGGGAATATGAATTTCTGTTATCAGTCTATCTTATGTCTAAAACATTGGTGATGGTCGCCATGAAGGGTAATTCCTTTTATTTGTGAATATTTCCTACTCTCAGTGCCTCTTTGACAGACATACGTAAATAAGTTGATATATTTATGGTAATGTCCTGGCTTCCCACTGTTTTTTTTTCCCAAAATGAGGCTGAGGGGGAGCATTTTCCCTAGCATGGGTTATTTCCTTTAAGTGAATGTATGAATTACCCTCTTCCAAGGAACACAGTCAGATGAAAAAGGCAGAAGACTCCATATTAGAGCAAAACTGAAGGCGCAACAGTTAGGTGGCAAAGAAATCCAAAACCATAGCATAGTTGATAATTTTGTCCAATTCCTTCTGAAAAATGAAAACCTACCAAGACACAGGCAGGCAGCTGCCTGCTATGATGTTGAACACCAAGGTTCTTTCAGTCATTTGGGCAGAAACTTTGAAATCTTTAAATTTATTTTTCCCCTCTATACATCCCTTGAAGAGAACAGACTAGAATTATCCCTCCACTGAGAAAATCCCGTAATAAATTTTTAGAGTGTCTGAAAAGTATTGTGTTTTAGAAAAAAAATAGTAAGAAAAATTATTTTGCCCCTAGAAAACAAGAGCATACTGATTTTAAATGGCATGGGGATTTTTAATAGAATTACACATTCTATTAGAAGACATTTTACTTCAGAATTGTTAGGAAAAAAAAAAAAAGAATCCAGTACCTATTTTGTTGTATCAAGTTAAGCTCTCTACATTTTCATAATGTTATGACCTACTCCTTAAGCTACAGGTCTCAAAGAAGTGTAAAAGACATCTAGCTGAAATGTTGGTTTACAGCTTCAATTCAGTCTGTGAGCATTTCTCAAGGAAAAACCCGTTGATGTAAATCGTATATATATGTATGTTTATATAGGATCATCAAAAGTTATTTATTCTTTGGTCTAAAATCACACGTGATAAAATTTAAAACTGTGAAGAGACGGCAATTTATTTAATTAAAACATTGTGTACAGACATCTGTTTAAAATACATTCAAAAGCAAACAAATATGGAAGATAACATATTTGACTCCCTGAAAAAAACACTATGTCCAAATAAGACTGCCCCAGAACTTTTGACTTTACAGGAAATTTTACAATGACAAATCTGCTTTGACTCCAAATAGGAATTAAAATAAAAATTGAGAGAGAAAACCTGATGTGCCTAAAGTTACATTGGATAAGATGGCAGAGATTTTGAGTAGGTTTCCATCTCTCTCTTCCAATCTTCTTCAACATCTCCATTTCTCAGACCCCAGGCATGCCAAATGAGGCATCTAGAAAGGATGAAATTATTGTGAAAAATGTGACTTTATCGAAGAGGCCAGGAGACAACTCAGTTTTTGCTGGAGTGCTATTCAATAGTGTTAGGTACAGGGTTGCATTTCTCTTCCTAGCAGTCATTCACTACATTCTCCATCTCTTTGGATAAATGGATTAGGCACTTTACCAGCAAGAATCTCATTCATTAAATCAGTCTGAGTCATTCTGGAGAAAATAACCAGAATGTCACTGAACAAGACAGAGATTTCTATGGGAAAGATTATGTGGTTGTATATTAAACCATTCACTGGAATTCGTTTTTCCTTTCTATGCCTAAGCTAAAGAGTAGAAAGCACTCAAGTAAGGTTTGCTAGCCACATTTAGATGGAATGCTCATGCTACTGAAGAAAATAGGTGGTGCAAACCAAGAATATCATTTTAATTTTTTTGGCAGAGGAGATCTTTACTTACCAGCTCCACTTCAAATGTCTACTTTTCTGCTCGTTTTCTTTTTTTAATGAAAATTTGTAATTTTTCTTTTTTTTTCTTTTGTAATTGTTTACAGACAACTATAAACTGTCTATTCCAAACACTGATTAGATAATGTCAATAAATTTCAATGTAGTAGTCAAAATAAGTAGGCAAAATTGTAAAAGTTAAAATACTTTAAATCAAAATACATATTTGAAACAACTGAAAAACTTGAGGATTCAATTCAAAATGTATTTAAACAATTTTCAGGTATAAGAAATCTCAAAAAAGATTCAGAACAGTTGTTGAATTTAATATGCGTGTTAGAACCAGAAGCCAGTATGAATCCAAATGTATTTAATAATTAGATTATTAACCTATTTAAGATGCTAAAGGGTGAAGATTAGAATCCCAAAGATTCTTCTTACTTCTGTGTCAGATATTTGCAGGAAAAGTTTTAACTTTGATTTTTTTTTAATGTGATATTTCAAATTATGCTTAATTTCTCAAAAAGCAAAAATAAATATGTGTGTATGTACAAAAGGAAGAGCCAGGCACATTCAAAGCAGTTAGTCTAAGTAATGAGATAGAGAATAATCAAATAAGCCATGAAAAGATCATACAACTATTTGTTTAGAAAGACCTAGAAAATACTTTGTTTGTTTGTTTTTTTCCGTGATTCACCTAATTAAGATTTTGTCAAATCAAGCCAGTCTCCTTGCCTTAACACAGCAACTGGACTAGAGGGTGATGTGATAAAACTCCAGTTTAGGAAGGGGATTTGTCATTTGTTTCAGGTAATACACTGCTAAGCACAGCAAGGATTTATAGTCAAGATAAAATCACCACAGTGCAAAATGCATAGCAATTACAAAAAGTACTCAGAGTGCAGACAGTGCTTCATAATTGAATAGGAAAGTGTGTAAATGTCTTAAATTAAAAGAAATGCATTGGTTTAGCCCAGGTAGCGAAAACAAATGAGAAAGAATAAGAAAAGAGGTATGAAGAAGAGAACATGATTGTATTGGGTTTATGTAGCAAGGTTTTGGTAGCAGTGGGGCTGCAGGGGTGGCCTTCCTGCACTGCTCTAATCCCAGTTTAATGCAGTTAAAAACCATGTGCTTCGATGCATGCATCTTGTATTGGTTTACGCAGCAAGGGTTGATAGCAGCAGGTCTGCAGGGGTGGCCTCTGTGAGCAGAGCCCAGTACTGCCCCATGTCAGATCAGAGCCAGCTCCAGTCAGCTCCAAAAGGGACCTGCTGCTGGCCAGAGCCAAGCCAGTGAGCGATGCTGGTTGGGCCTCTGGGATTTAAGAAAGGGAAAAAACTGCTGCACAACAGCATCTGGGAGTGAGGAGTGAGAAGCAGCCCTGCAGACCCCCAGGTCAGTGCAGCAGGAGGGCAGGAGGTGCTCCAGGCACGCAGCAGCAGTTCCCCTGCGGCCTGTGGAGAGGCCCCTGGTGGAGCAGGCTGTCCCCCTGCAGCCCATGGGTCCCACACGGAGCAGATCTCCACGCTGCAGCCCGTGGAGGAGCCCCCGGTGGAGCAGGTGGATGTGGCCTGGAGGAGGCTGCGGCCCATGGAGAGCCCCCGCAGGAGCAGGCCCCGGGCCGGAGCTGCAGCCCGTGGAGAGGAGCCCACGCAGGAGCAGGGGGTCTGGGGGGAGCTGCCGCCCGTGGGGGACCCATGCTGGAGCGGTTTGCTCCTGGGGGATGGACCCCGTGGTACGGAGCCGTGTGGGAGCAGTGCTTGAAGAGCTGCTGCCTGTGGGCAGCCCCCGCAGGCTCAGTTCGGGCAGGACGGCATCCCGTGGGAGGGAGCCCACGGGGAGCAGGGGCAGAGAGGGACCGTGGAGGAGAGGCGGAAATGAAGCGTCAGGGACTGACCGCAGTCCTCATTCCCTGTTCTCGTGTGCTGCTCAGGGGGAGGATGTAGAAGAGGGTGGATGGGGGAAAGGTGTTTTTAGTTTGCTTTTAGTTTCTCTCTGTTAAAGTCTGCTAGTGATAGGCAAAAAGTTATATTCATCTCCCTACGCTGAGTCTGTTTTGCCCATGATGGCAATTGGTGAATGATTGCTATGTCCTTATCTCAACTCTTGAGCCCCTTTTCATCGTATTTTCTTCCCCTTTTCCTTTGAGGAGGGGAAGTGAGAGAGCTGTTGTGGAGGAGTTCAGCTGCCCACCAGTGTGAAACCATCACAATGATAACAGCTTGCCAGGAAATAAAAGATTGTCTTATAAAGGAGAGTGCTTAATTGTTCTGTGCCCTGAGCACACAGAACAAGAGAAAATTGTTTAATAAGAGGCAAAGAACAAGTAGAAAACTTTCCAGTCATGAGGGAATCTCCTGTGAGCTACTGGGATGTGAAATCTATACAGGCTGCAAATTCTCTTTATCCAAAGGATTTTTAGAAACACAGATCAGAAAAACTGCAGTGATGCTTGGCAAACCAACACACAGAATAAAGAATCATCTTCCATTCCTTCCAATACAATGTTTCTACACTTTTCTTTTTCTTCATTTACTAATTTTTTTAGTAAAAGAGTCTATAATATTATATTAAGTATCATAGCATCTGGTTTTGTAAAGCAGTGTAGCTCCCCTGAAGCCCATAAGTGTCATTTGATTTCTCACAAACAAAGATTTAATTGAAGGAATCTTTTTTTTTAGTACAAAATAAAAGATAAAATAAATACCCATCCTGAAAAAAAAATAAAAAATTGAACTTTCTTGTTAACCATCAAAGAACAGAACAGAATTTCTTGGCCAGGGCAAAATAAAAGACCCAACAAAACAGTTGTGCTCAAAAGGCTGCTTAAGGGGTTCCTGGCACAGAGGAGGCACCATGAGAAGGAACTCAAAGTATTTGCTAGCAGGCAATTCTCCTCAAGTATTTTCTTTTGGTATAATTTACACTTGCACTAGAAACTTCTTAGAAAGTCTCATTTTCTAAGAGCAAATTCACCCAAGCACACTGGAAATAGTCAAATACCAGATGCATTCAAAGTGTTTATTTTAGGAGATTTATTTATGCCCAGCTCATTAGCACAATGCCCTGTTGTTACTCTCTTAAACAGCTGAAAACTGTTATTATAAAGATAATTTTAAAAATTCTCTCTTCCCTTTCCAGAATGAAAAAAGAAGCTGTGAGGTTCCAGAATGTGTAAAGACACTTCAGGTTTTCAGTTTTTTGTTTGTTTTTGATTTTTTTTGTTTGTTTTGTTTTGCTATGAATTTCTATGGATCAGAATTTTTCCCTTCTCATTTACTTCAGGAATATGAATGTGGAGTTCTTATAATATTGATGTCAAGCTGCTCTTGTAATACGTTTATTTTCATCCCACCATTGTGCTTCTCATAAGACTTTTTTTAGACCAATGCTGTCCAAGAGGCCATAACCATTTAAATAAGCTGCAGATTATTAATAGAAGGTGAAGACTTTTATAGAAATCATCATAAATTGAAAGGTATAACAGTTTAAGAACCATAATAATTAATGGAGAAAGGAATGCATGTCTATATATAAGAGTTAGAGACTTAGCCTTGTAAAACACTCTACTATTGCAAGAGATCTGTCTCTGGAAAGATTTTTAATAAACAACCAAAACAAATAACCACTGCAAATTATCTCTTTGAAAAGTTATAAACATGTACCACTAGCATTTTTGGAACAGAGATAATTTCAACATTGAGACTGCAACCAGAAGACAGAAAGCTGTGAATAGATTTTCAGGCAGCTTCTGGCTTTATTGGGCTAAAAAACTTTGCTTTTACAGACAGTAATGCATGGAAGTTGCTGCTTGGGACATAAAACAGAATAAGGAAAAGAGAGGCCAGCCTTGGACCCTGAGTTCATTTGCTTGTGGAGCTCACTCATTTTCTTTAGTGGGTGAGTCATTTTCATTAGCGAGTTACTCAAACAAGCAGACGTGGTTTGCACCTCGAAGTACCTGCTCTAGTGGATCAGTATGGGTGGTCTACAAATTCAGCACTCTTTTCAACTGGAATGCTCCATAAGAGGTTTTCCCCAACACATCAAAAACATAAATAAATAAAAAATTAAAAAGAAAAATAATAGGGGGGAGAGGGTGTTCAAGTTAGCTGAAAGCATATTCTAGGCACAAAACCTGCTAATAAATTACATTAGCAGAAAGTCTTTTCTTGTGAATTTGAAAAGAAGTGTCTGTAAGATAGAACAACATAAATCAGGAAATCAGAGTGAGTCACCACTTAGAAGGACATAAGAAGGGCAAGAGTTGCTCTATAAATATATATAAAAAAGGAAACAAATGCAAGTATTGAACTTCTTATTTACAGGAGAGACAGTAACTAACAAATGGCAAGAATGAGATGAGAATATTTATGGCTTATCTTGCTTCACTTCTCTGTAAATCTACAAATATATTCCTACCCTGTGGCAATTTTGTGCTTATAATAATAACCAAGGAAGGTGGTAAAGCAAAGAACAGAATAGAAATCTAAATGGAATATGGAAAATTAGGTCTAAAATTTGCTTCTTATCTCAGTTATCAGCTACCTATTTTGTGTGTATTGCCTGAAAAAAAGGTCATCTTTAAAGATGAAGGCACTCAGGGAAGCACCATTCAGTATGGTTTATTAAAGCTAAGTAGGAAGCTGTTGGTAGACTGCTACTGAGATGGAGCTGCTGTGCACCCATCCAGGCTGAAGGCTGAAATAAGTGTCATCAGGAGATCATCAAACATAATGGGACAGCACATGTACAGTGGCGCCAGGAAGAAGAGCCTGATGACCTCCTCCTCCTTCTTCATATCATTCCCACTGTGTACAGGAAATGGTTCTTGCAAACTAAGGACAACTTTGGGCCTGCTTTGCCAGCGCTCTGCTGGCATAAATGTTACAGAGCAGGTGATATACACTGGGCATTGAATTGATGGGAATGGGTATAACTGTGCAACTAGAGAATAATAAATTCAGTAGCTATATTTAAGAATATAGAGTGCTTCATACAACCACAAGCCCATTAGTCTGACCTTTGTGTTACATGGGGCTCTGGATCAAACTGTGAACGAAAGAATAAAGACATAGAAAGGAAAGGAGAAATAGAATAAACAGTAGCAGACTAAACAAGGTCAATTTGTTACCTGTATAAAACAAGGCAATTAAAGATTTAGAGTAAGCAGGAACAATGCAACCTAATCTGTGTGAACTTCAGTGAGACATTCAAAGCAGACCACGCAGGAGAAGACAGTAGACAGTTAAATCACAAAGTGAGTAAAGAACTGGCTACAGTGAAGTACTGTCAGGTGATCAAACTTCATGGTGACATGTATTTTGAGGTACTGCCAATATTTGAAGAAGATCAGAATATTTTATGGGAATAACTGAATGATCATGAGGCTTGAAAAGTTAGAAATAGTTTAAATTTAAAAGCACATGCAGAAGCGCAAATCATGCCTTAGCAAAAAGATAGCAAAAATGACTGCTCCAAGCTGACTCATCATCAGCTGAGAGCTAAAAATGATAAAAATGTCTGGGCAAACCAGTATGTTATTAGGAGAGCTATGATCTACCAAGGTGTTGCAACAGAGGAAAAAAATAATAATCCAAGGATGTATCGGTTATAGTATATCCAGGGGATATAGCTAAGGCTGCTGGACAAAACATTGAGAAAATTCCATTTGGAGAAGAATTTATAATTCCAATCATTCACACTCAAAAAAGACAAAGTCAAACTGGAATAGATGCAGAAAAAGAGTAAGCCTGTCTTACTAAAGGAGACCAAAACAGCTTGCCTTGTTTAGCTTGGAAAACTGAAGACTAAAATGGAACTTATTTCCATAAAGTGGGGTAAACACCTTGAAAGAAAGATAATATTCATTGTAGAAACAGCGAAAGGGGCATGGAAACACGTCAAATACTTTTTTGGCCGCAGACAGGGACTAGTTATATCATGAAATGTATAAGGAAGGAGCTAATGGAGAGTGAGATAATGAAATTTCCTGATGACAAAAATTTTGAGGCAAATCAACAAAATGGAGTTCTGGAACAGCCTTCTAACATTAGATTACGTGAATAAAATGATAAAAACTGAAAACCTTAATACATTTAAGATAGAACTCCATGAGTTCCCCCCAAAAATGTTGATGCGATTGAGCTAGCAGGAGACAGGACCTGCTGACCCTTGTAGTTCTACATTCTCACATTGCCACTTTAGGAATACTTAACATTATGTTAAATCCCTCAAAAAGCCATGAATTATATTGAAATTTTAGAAACACCTGACCACCTTAGATGTCTCTCTTCTGAGGAAAACAGTTAAATCCTCCAAAGATCACTGACAAATAAGTAGTAACCATGCAGACTTAGAAATGAGTTCATAGTGAGAATATATATCCGCTTATTTCATCTTTTGACAATTATGAAATAGAGTTGAGGAAAAAGAAGCTCTTTGCCCCCCCTCCCTCTCCCTCTCCATTTTTGACTTGTAGGCCACAAGGAATTAGATATTTTTCTTTTTCCTTTTAAATGTGCAACACAACACTGTGATTTGTACTCTTTAAAGGGATCACACAATGAAACATTTTTCCAGGAGCCCCAGTGAAGGCCATTACGTGTTCTTAACATGCAATTAATGTATGTTTCAAATTAGTGGGTCTCCTTATTAATGCTCTGCTGTTATGCTTATCTGATGTTTCCTTACACAAAACAATGAAACAAAATAAATGAACCCTTGTTCAGCAGGAGCTGTCAAATTAGAAACGGTTACAAAGTAATAATTAGGGAAAATGGATCACAGTGTTCAGGCTTCAGCAGTGATTGTCCCTGTGAGGGCCATTAACAAAATCTAGTCATTGGATCTGCATGCAATTTTAATGAAGCCACAAATAAACAAACTGCAAAATGATGTGGGCAAGAGTTTGCCCACTTTATAAAGAAGACTTTCATGTTATACTTTTTTATTTTTCCTCCCCCTTTTCCTACTCTGTGGTCCTCATGTTGGTGATTCCGGTCAGGGAGTATTAATTTAATGTTTGCTTTCACACTGTGGTATTTGAAAAATTGTGTTGTCTGCCGACCTCTGTAACATAGGTCAGCTGCAATTACATCAGCGGGATAGGCTGTGGTTTTTATTTATTTATTTATGAAAAAGCAGAGAACATAAGGGTGATCACAACTCTAAGATGACAGGAAAGGCTCTGGAGCAGGGAACATTGATGCTGAACACCAGTGAGGAACCGTCTCCAACAACACACCCTTCCAGAGAGGCTCGCACTGCTTTCTCCTCTTCCTATCGCCAGGCTAGAAGAAACTGTGTGCATTTCAGCTTCTGGCGTTTGCAGAAAGGCAGAAGCAGTTTGTTCCTTCGCTGTTTTAAAGCCAGTTTCCAGCAGCCCAGGCGAGGCGAGGCGGGGGACTCGCTGCCCCACCTTGTGGTGACGGGAGGAGAACAGCCGTGGAGGCAAGGACGAGAAGATCGGGGTTGGACTCTCCCGGGGCTGCTTGTTGTTTTAACACTCCTCCACAAATGAGTTAGCTTAGTGGGGGGGGGTCAAAGGGGTTTCCGCGCTTTTGCTTGCCTTCAGCGAATCTTGATAGTGCTTGAGAGTGTTGATAGAGCTGGTGATGATGCTTATTAGGTTCATTTATTTTCTTGATAAGCAGATAAAAAGAGAGATAAATCCCCTGGTTTCTTAAGCAACAGTGCTATTGCTTTCCATATCTCTGACACTCCTTCATTTAAAGACTGAGAAGCTGTTTCTCTATTTATTTATTTATTTATTTTTCCCAGAAATTGCCTTCAGGGAATCTACTGACAAATGTAAATAGGCCTCACCATTTGGGTAGGAGAGGTCTGTTATCCAACTGGTTCAGATTTGTTTATGGAATGTTTGTGCTCTGAAAATAAATGTTTTTGTAGGTTACAAGGGAAGGAGTTTGAGCCCTAAAAATATTTAACTCCCAGAGAGCTTAGAGGAAGATGTATGAGGGCTTCTGCCCCTCATTCATTTTTGGCAATGGGTGAGCTGGGCAGGATGCTCAAGCAGCTCCTGTGTTTCCTCTCTGGGACATCCTCAGGTCCCCAGTGAGTTTGCAGAGCTGTCACAGGTAGAGCTGTGTGGTTCTTTCTGTCCCAAAAGCTGCCTACAGAGAGGGCTTGCTTCCCCCTGGACACATTCAACAAGGTCTGTAACAGCACAAGAGGCTAAAATTACATGGTTTGGGCAAATGAACAAATTCACTGTCACTAAATGAAAGTCATTGCTCTCATCAGCCTACAAAAATGTGTTAAGAGAAGGAGCTGGACAGAGAGGCCATTTCAATGAGAGAGAAGCTGCTGTGGGGTTGCAGGGTTTTGTTTGTTCTGCTTGTAGTGGTTTATGTCCCTGGAACACTCCAATGTACATTGCAGTGCCATACGGTTTATCAGGGCTGCTATGGCAAAGCAGCAAGTGTCAAAGCTCTGGAGGTAATAAAGATAGCAGAAAATAACTGGATATGTGTTCATTTTGAGTCAAGAACCACAGCCTCAAGTAATTCCATGGCTGAAGAACTGAGAACAGGTACTAAGGTTTAAAAGGTATGTGAATTGATACCTGCACTGAGCCAGCTAACTTGCGAAGTTATTAAGTGTCCTCTTTTTGTTTTCTGTTTTCTTCAGATATTTTTGAAAAGTTCCAGTCTCATGCAGAGTCACTCGTATCTATGCTGGATGAAGTTTATGCTACTGGAATTGTCCCTTATGACAGGAGTCCAAATCTTGGGTGGCAGATGCATTATGATATATATACAACACTTATCATTGCTTCACCTCCACTCAATCACACTTCCCCCATATTTACCTAGGAAATGGGCATATAGAGTTCAAACTTACAAGTGTCATTGACTGGGGAAGTCACTCCACATACAACATTCCCTTGTAAAGCCAGGGCGCAATTCAGATGATATCCCCAATACCTCCAAGTCCAGCATCATGTTAAACATTTCGCTGGATGCCACATGATTTCTCTCATGCCACATGATGTGGCCAGTGCCTGGAGCAGGCATAGCCCATCCCTATTTGGACTGTGGATTTCAAAGCCAAATTTCATAAACTATGCCAAGAAAAAGGATGACTGGACAAAACCAGGTTCAATTTAAAATTCCATAAGTGAACTCAAACTAAAACTGACAGAAGGCTGAAATCTAGGGTTGTGATGTCTTCACACATAAGACAAAAATACTTTTATTGATCTATTTCCTCTAACCTCAGATTACTTTATTTTTCCTTATTTTAAAAGTCATTAACAACAACAAAAATATTATAGGATAGAATTAGGCAACCTTGATAAAACATATTCTATACCCAAATAGCCATAAAAATATACGCTCTTCTCCTATGTCAAACCTGGAAGCTTCCAAGCCTCAGTGCAAATCCTCTCCTCATCTTAATGCTGTGCTCAAACCTGATTGTGCAACGGGACATGCTGTACCCCTCTTTCCTTGTCCTTGTTTGCACATGGTGGAAGGAAAGTGGACAGGGGAGATAGGAGCTGTACCAGCTCCCCAGTGTGGACCACCAGTGGAGCTTGAGCTGGTGAGAAGCTGCAGTGCCCTCCTACAGATCAGTGCTCACATGGCCACCAGAGCCTGCTTCAGGATCAAGAGAGGTCAACCTTGTCCAGAAGCATGATATGTCTTGGGCGAACTGCCTGTCAGACCCCTTACAAATGTGAAATGTGAAATGTGAAAGCATACCTCACCTTATTTCAGTACCGTTGGGTGGATTTAGCTTCCACCACAAGCTAAGCAATCCTCTTGTACTGTTTGAGACAGTTTTCTCTTTGCTCTCAGTGCTATGTTTTCTAGGATGAAATAATAAAAATAAAATAAAATAAAATAAAATAAAATAAAATAAAATAAAATAAAATAAAATAAAGTCCCTCAGATAATTGTGTCTGCAAGTGGCATCACACATAAATTCAGCCACTGGGAACTTGTGCATATTCTTATTAAACCCACCAGGGACTCCTACATCTACAGAGAAGGACTATCTGGTAGAAGATGTAGCAAATAAAAAATCTTATCACCTCTCAGCTTTCACTCCCAATGTGCTACATGACCTACCATATAGACAGAGAACAAAAAAAATTCGTCTGTCCTTACGTCAGCTAGGAAACTTATCTGTTTTGCCACAACTTGTTATTTTCTCACTGACCATTTCCAGGAGATAAAAAGGTGGTGCTTCAAAACACATTTTCATTCATCTTATTTTTCAAGGAAAACAAGTTGAAAAAGATTCCTATGACATTAGCCTGTACTGATGCACTGTATCGTTAAAGGTCTGTTTTGTATTGATGAATTGTTGTGTGAAAACAAACGTAAGGGAAGGCAGCATAGCGCAAATTCTGGCTCCTTTTTCAAACCTACTTTACTTTTGTGTATAATCCACAGTCTTTGGTGGCAACAGAAGCCACTGTTCTCTGCAGGAAACTTAGAACAAAAGCAGAGGTCTTGAATAAAATATTCCACAAGACTTGTTCCTGTTGCTTGCTAGTGGAGACAAGACTGTGCTTTCACGGTTATATGAAAGCAGACTTCTCTTAAAGATGTTGCTGTAGGCTGCCTGTTTGTCTCCACTATGAATTCTGCCTTTATAACTGACAGCTAAATAAACCGTTTGGTATTGCTGTTAACTTAAAGCCTGCTGCTGATCACCTAGCAGGAAGCAAGTCATATTCTGCATGCTGTTTTCTTCAGTGAGAAATTCCAGCTATGGTCTTCTCTACCGCACTCCATTAGAACTGTGAACCCACAGAGCCCCAACTCAGATACCATGTTTTTCTTAATGATTAACTCTTTCTCGGGCTATGTTATTTACAGAACATTGCAACTGAGAAACCTTCATCTATGGCTGAATTCCCACTGAAACAGAAGAATACAGGATATGAAAACTAAGATTAATATATGGCACGCAGACAATTTGCTGACAGCCTGATGGATGACTTGATTGCTGCTTTGGAGGAAAAAAATGTCATAGGACTAAATTCAGAATGTAAGTAAGCCTGGAGGCTATCTAATTTACTGCAGCTTACATCAGTTCTAAGTAAAGCCTGGAGGCATTGTGCATGTCAAACACATCTAGATCTTCCAAAATCTCTTGCTCTCAGTTTCCTTTATCTCTACCTGAAATTTCCTTAAAGCCAAGAGTTATGTCCACTTATCTTCCTGTACATTACTGGAATTACCTAATTTCTTGCTGTAACAAGGCAGCAAATATGCCAGAGGCTTACGAAGTCAACTGAGTCAGAAGAACTACACAAAGACGAGGTGGACCACCCAGAACAGAAACTCTTGATCTGAAAATGGGAGCTGTGCCAAAACCGGTACTCAACAAAAACAAGCAGAGAGACTCAGCTACCTTAGTGAAAAAGCCGCTGATCTTTGGCAAGCTTTGACAAGTCAGAAACATTGGTAAACAGCACATTATCATCCTCTCCCATGGCTTTAAACTGTCCATAGGCTCCATAAGGCCCAGGCACCACATATGCATGGGCTTGTGAAATGCAGTGCATGGAGATGGTTGCAAAAATCTTCCAGCTACACAGAGGGTAGTGCACAGTCAGAGGGCAGCCACCATACTTTCCAAGGGCAGAAATGTCTGCAGGAGAGCTGGTGGGTTGGTATTCCCCAGGGTGGACAGACAGGCTGCTGCCCTTGCACAGAAGGCAGTGCCCTCCCTCTCTCTCCCTCTGCAAATTTTACCCTGCCTGGAATTTTGTTCTCTGTCTTCATGGCGAGTTTAAAGTAAAAAGTACTTGAGAAGGAGACATTTTGCCTGAGGCAAAACCCCAAATCTTATTTGAAAATCTAAGCCTAACTATCCCAGTCCTGGGGCTGCTGAACTCCATGTCTGTATCCAAACTTGCCCACCAAAACTCTGCATCCATACAACCCTGACTTTCGGCCCCCAAAACCCCAGGTCAGGCATCACAGCCTGAGTAGTCTGTGTTCTTCTCCATCCACAACAGATGAACACATTTGTCATCCCCAGTGAGCTGCTGTGCTCATGTTATCAAGCAACCACACTACCTCTGCACCTCTGAGACCCACAGGTCAAAACCGAATGTCAACGGAAAAGTTTGAGTCCAGTCAGCAGTATGGCACATAAATATTGATAAGAAAAAAAGACAGAAGTGGGTATTTGCAGCCCTCTCGTTTGAACAAAGATTGTTCTCAGTAGAACTACAATTATAAGATCGAGGTGGTTTTTGAAACTTCAAGATGGATATAAGTAGTTTTCACCTTGCAAAGACTTGGGTACTTCAACATGCAGGTCAAACAGGTGTTTTGCAACCACTGTAAAAAAAAAAAAATAATATGAAAACCCTGAAAAGTTGTGTCACATCCCTCTCTGACTTATTCCAGAGGGAAGCTGCACTGTTTTTCACCAGTGGATATTTCCCACTCCCTTCCCATGTAAGTGTGTCCTCTGTATAGATCCTCTTGCTAAATGCTGTAGGTAAGGCCAAGCTGTCCAAGAATATCAATTATTTCTAAGGGCAGATAGCCAGATTGGGATTGGGATCGTGGATTATACCCTTCCTTTGCACTCTTCTACCGTGACACTCAGGCCTGTGTCCAAGGCTGAGCATAAGTGGAAGGAGGGATAGGTAGAGGAGACGTTTCCTGCTGAGCCAAACCTTGGCCATACTGTTCACCATGGAAGGAGTGGCAGCCAGGAGAAGCACCGTGGGCTGCAGGCAGGTTAGGGCAGGAGGGCAGGATCCATTTCAATAACCAGTTTATTTGGCTCATCTCCAGAACTACTCTTGAAGGAGTTGCATGGAGGTAGGGACTGCGCTTGGAAATCAGTGCAAGCCTGGGGAATTTCTAAGAATAACTAAACACAGGGAGATTAGAAAGTCAGGCCATTTTAGAGAGGGGAAAGTAGTCTAAAGGATTTCTGCACTAAAGCTCCTAAGGTTTGCTCAACACTCTTACAATCGACACACCGGACTTCACCAAGTGAAAGAAACATGGCAGTTTTTCAGGCAGATGTTTTTCTTTTATCATGAAATCTCCCTAGCAAGATGAAAGTAGGTGAGGGACAGAGGAGCTGGATAGCACAGCAACATCATCTCTGCCAGCAGTGGAACAGGATTAACCAGAGGGGTGAAGATTTTTAACAGAGACCACAGTGCAGGTGCTCTGAATGCAGAAGAGATGTGGAAGCCAGTGGAGTGATTCAAAGAAAGATACAGCCATTTCTTACAGATCTTTGAAATAACAAGAAGAGAGAATGAGATGAAAGTAATGCAGGCCAGGGAGGTGGCACAGTCAGTTCCTGAGGTGGTTTTTCCCATGCAGGGAAAAGTTAGTTGCAGGCTCGTGTTTCATTTTGTAAATCTTTTATGAAATCTGTTATCAGGAAAAAGAATAAATCTTTTAAATAGTATGTTTGCGAGTTCAAGTGTGATCCAACATACCTTATGGTATAAATCTACGTTGCTGAAAAGGTGATTTGAAATAATCATGCAAGTACAAAAAAGCTATTAAGCCCTTGATAGCTCTGTCAAAGAGGGCAATAAGGACATATCCAATTTAGATTACAAAGAGTCAGAACCATCATATTTTAGACTGCGTTATACATGGCTTGTGGATTGATTTATTTCATTGAAGTAAGATTGTAGCAAAACAGGGGATCATTCTCCAGACAATGCTGTCGTCCTTGTGTGTGACACACCATGTTTGCACATTCCATATGCTTCCTCATCAGTAACTTCAGTAATTAACCCAAACTTGATGAGGCATGTGCTCAAATTAGACAGCTTGAAAGGCAAACGGATTTGCTTTGGTCAGTGGTCTCTAGCCAGTGAGCTCTCTGGTGAAGTGAAAGCACGTAACAGATGAGAGGCAGCAGCTAAATGGACATGGTTGTTCCCCCCTTCCCAAATTCACAAGCACTTGACTTTAACACCGAGAGTCTGTAGAAACAGGAATAGTTCATGCAGGGCAGTTTGTGGCTTTAGGTCTCTGTGCTGTGGCCTTTCACCTCTTAATTTTTGTGTTCCCTCCAATTTTCCTGCCAGAGAAGATGACCACAGGCAGGTCCTGCACACTAACTCATGCTTGGCAGGGCTCCTTATGCAAGGGAGTAAGGTCTTGGGAGGGCACTGCTACTGCTGTAGCACTTGAATTGGTGGTTGATTAGAGAACACCTCATTTTGGCTGTTTTTTTCTTTGGAACCTGTGTGCTCCCTCTTGGTTGCTGCTGGAGGAGGATGCCTGGTTTGCTAGCAAAGCTAGATGAAGTGGTTTCTGAACTTGGGGCTCTGGAGGACCTTTGAAGAGCTGATGGGAAACACAGTTTGGAAATTCATTGATCTATGGAGGCTAAATAATTTCCACCACGTAGAAAAATCAGAAAGTCTTGGCATTTGTGCTCAGCCTGCCTGAAAAAGCATGTCATGCTGCCCCTGGCAATTTCCGATAGCCATTTCATCCCCTTTGAGACATTGACCAGCAGTGAAACTACTGCTTTCTAAATGCTTGTGGTGTTTATTTAGAGAAGAGACTTTACTGTGATGGAAATGAGCACCAGCATAACATGACATAACCTGCTGTTGCAAGTCAAGTTCAGATAAACTGCCTGAAGACCTGACTGTGAAGCCTAGTCCAATGCCTCAGGAGCCCTACAGGAGCTCCTCCAATGTGGTGGGACCATGGCAGGGAGCCCTGAGCATCTCCCTCCCTTCCTTCTGGGGGGATACCACTGGATATCATGGGTGAACTGGGGAAGAAGATGCAGAGTTTGCCCTAGTACAAAAGCCCACCTGCTTTCAAAGAACCCTGTTAGAAATTTCAGATAACTGAATGGATTTTCATCACAGGCTGGACAAGTGTTGGGCCTTGAGAATTTCAAATACAACATGGCTGTAGTGGGACCCCTGCAGCAGCACATCAAGCCCAAAGCTGAGCTTGTTTACAAAGTATGTGACTTTGTTTTATGTCTCCATTTCTGTTATGAAGTACAGGAAGAGTGGACTGTAGATAGCTGTAGGGAGTGAGGTCAACACCTAGGAAATGGAGAACAAATATTCAAAATAATGTGAGTGCAGAATGTGCCGGCTTGAGAAAGAAATTACTCTTTTGGAGAGTATATTGGGGCATCTCAAAGGCTTTCAGTTTCACCTCTTATGTTTCACATGCACTGCCTTTCTTGACATTTTCCTACAGTCTGATGTCACCTGGAGAGCTGGCTGGATTTGCTAGGGACAGTAGAATTGCTGCTTGTTTCTGCACTTCCCCCTAGAAGCAAGGAGAGGAGTATAACAGAAATTCTCCATTCATTTCCAGGAAAAATATTCTTAAGCAAGGCTGGGCAAATACTGCAAAACATTTAGTCTGAGTATTAGTACAAACGGTCAAATTATTTACCTCCAACATACTGCCTCCTTTGTTTCTCTTCTACAGATATTCATAAAAGAGAGTTTTGCTGGCACAGCTGCTTATGGGAAGAGAATATCAATATAACATGCATGAATATTCACATAGTGATAAAATTTTACATTTACAAGCACCAGTATGTACACCAACACACTCATTAAGCCACAGGAAAAAGAATATTTCCATGTGACTTATCCAGCCAATTACTAATACCTATTGTGTTCCAAGTACTGTGTTCAGAAAGTACTATAAATGAGCAGTCCAAAGAGATAAATCCATTAACATTTGTAGAATTCTCTGACTAATGCACACTTTTAATGAAATGGATTTGTGAAGTTATTTTTATTAATGACATTTATGAATTAGAGTGCTTCTGAGAATTCTATAGCAGTGAGAAATCTGCTATCCCACAAGTAGAGAAACAGGTTATATTCACAGAATAATAATATTGCTGTGTAATATTAATATTCCGTGTAGTTTTATTTTCACTTTATAGTAGTATCTACAGTGAAATATTTTCCAATTGTCAACACTGTTTCTTGACTTTCAGAAAACAGCCTTAGTCAATCTCATATAATAGGGCGTTATGTTTATGAAAGATTTTTTTTTTTTTATTTTCAGTTAGCATCTTCACTCTAATCATTACAGTACTTTCATATACTAAAACATCACAAGTACACACAAAATGGGATTAGAAACAAATATTTTTAGCATTGTGTTCTTGAAATGTGTGTTTCCTTGACACAGGATATGCAAGAAACAGTCCTTGAGAGCAATAAAGAGCTTGATCTTGCAGCATGTTAAAGAACCCTGTAACGCATAAGGTGATTCTGAAGCAATTCTATGTACAACTCTACAATTATCCCTTTGTTCTTTGAGGCCAGCTTAATTCTTGCCTGAAGTGCAGGTAAGATTCCTAGCTAATCAGGACTTTCAGGAAAGTATTGTAGAGGCAAAGCTTTGAGCTGCAGTGCATAAAAGACCATGATATCAGGTGACAATTTTTCAGTCATTTCGGAAGGAAAATTACAATATAAGTGAATATAATATGTGAACATATAACAAACCTAGAGATCTTGTGCATATATATTGAAGATAAATAGCATTGGGAATACCGTGAATGAGTGTTTTTTTGTTTGTTTGTTTGTTTGTTTGAAGAAAGCTCTAAGACAGTAAAATTGTTTATGCCTTTTATGAAAACTCTCCAAAGTGCACCCTATATAAACACTGTCAGTTAATAGCTTGTTCCCCCTTAACCAAAGGAAAATATAGTTTTAAGTGGAACATACTGTAATTTCCCTGCTAGTTGTCCTATCCTTCTCCCCTGACCAACTGTCTTCCCAGTCCCCAAACCTCTTCATTCAGAGCAGGTTTATGCAAAAGCCCAGGTCCCTTGGTGATCCTCCCACTGCATGTGCTCCTTTGACCTTCATTCAGCAATGTATGCTACAGTACATCATTTTTAACTGCAGTAATGCCCCAGGAGCATGTCAGCACAGCATTTTCTGCACACCATCCTTTCCCACTTCTGAAATGGGAATTGTGTATCTGAAGATGTAACCCCTAATTCCCCCTGCAGATCATCTGTTGAGGACAGTAGATTTGTTACTCATTTTTTGCATGCTCTAAATGAACAATTGCTGTACCATCTTGCTAGAATATAATACTTAATCTCATGAATTAAGCGTTTGACCATTTAATTTGCTATGAAGACAAGATAGAAAGCGAGGAATTTTCTAGAAGCCCAATGTGTAGAAAAGTTACAGTACAATTTCATTCGCAAGGAGATATTTATTTATTCAACGCATAATCTGTATGCTTTTTTTTTTTTTTTATTCTTTATCATAACATTTCTCAGCCCCATCATGTTTAATCAGCACAGTCATATTTTAAACTTTGGGATATCTTTGTAACTTCCAGAGAGCAAAACTAACAAACAGACAAGATGACTTACCACCTTACGAGTTTCTGTAAGTTTAGCCTAACAAACACAGAGTTCTCAGGGTTCAAATTCATCAGATAAATATGTATGTCTCCCTACTCTCGTCCTCTTCTTTTTTTCTTTCTTTTTTTTTTCTTGTTTGTTTAGCTCAGGGACAGGAGTAGCAAGCATGGAAAAGTTTAAATTGCAACAGGCATGGGACAAAGACAACCTGGTATCACCTTGGGAGTGCAAGGAAACACATAATTTGTTCCTGCTTGAGTCCAGATATTATTTCAGGAATACGATGTCATATTGAGAACACTTTAATTTTTAAGCCAGCTTCCTGGTTCTTAGGGATCAGAGTTCTCACATGGGTAAGGTCCCTGATATCAGTACAAAGAGTGACTTCATCCACATTTGCTTTCCCAAAGCTTTACACATCTCTTAATTTATTTACCAGCCCCCGAAAAGTGTCTATAACCTTAAACACTTAGACCCTCCAGAGAATGGTGAAAGCAGATTTAATTGGGTAACGCTGTCTAAGGCTGTTTGCCAGGGCTCTGTGGAACAGTCTACTGAGGTTATATATTTTGCACTGCTTAGTCTATCTGTCATTTAATTTATTCCTGGCATTAGGTAGACATCCAATATTGTACCAGTGCCTAGCTCCCTGTAGTAAGCACAGAATCTCATAGTGCTGCCCAGTTTTGTGACCAGCACAACAGTGAGGCAGGGGCTGCAAGATGGACAAATTCCACAGCCCAGGAGTCAGTCTGTGCTCTCCTTTGCATTTCAGTCATATCCCTTGTGAAGAGAACTAGCTTTTTCAACCACATTAATACTATCATTGTGAAGTTTTATAATAAATACCTCACAAGTTTGGACATCCTGGCCAATTTTAAATACTTCTGATACACAGGCAATATTTCTTGATTGTCCAGCAATAAGAAGTTTTCTTGGAGTACTCCGAAGTTTTTTCCTACACAAGGAAGAAATAGTATTGTTTTCTCACTTCATAAGGTCTGAAATGAGGAATACATTTCACAATTCAAATTAGATTCCACAATTCAATAGCACATCAGCATTTTGGGCATGAGGCATCTAGTTCACTCTCGCTATTTATTTCTTAAAGTATTCCTTTTTCTTCCTTATGTCCAAGAAAGAAAGAATGTTACATGACATATGTAGTGCTTTCTTTACAGGATGTAGCAGCTTTCTGTTTTTCCCTTTTGTCATTTTTTTTTCTCTTCCCAGAAGGCTGACTGATCTTTCTTTCTTCCTTCAGTGTTTCAGAGAAGCAAATTCAGCAAGGTCTGTCCAGGAAAGCAGTCTTCTAATGTCTTTGCAAGCAGTGCCATATACTCTTTCAGTCTACACTCTTGCACAGACAAAGTGCCAGATAACTCCTGCTCTGAGACAATCTCTTAGAATATACCAGATGCTATTAGCATTGTCTTCTTCCATGCAAGAAAGCAGGAAAGGCTTCTGCAAAACTTAAGGACAGTCATTGATACCATGGTGGATACACTTTTAGGACCAAAAACTCTGCTGTTTTAAAGTCACTGTTGATCCACATACATCTATTCCTGTCATCTATGGAGTGAATATCAAAAAGTCATCGTGTAACTTGAGACCAATCTCATTGTGGACTTGTTCCAATGATTGTTACACCAGCTTCAATTCGGAAATGACAAATCTTCCAAAAGCTGCTGCAAAGCCTGATTTTTATCTCTGCACACTTTTACAGACTGTGTTGAGCTTGAATAAATATGGATCTTCCCTTTCTGAAAACCAACAAATTAATTACTGAAATGAGGTTAAATGTGGAAAAGAAAAAAGGAAAAAAAAATGATTTGGCTGTTATGGTATCCTTTTACTAATGTCACATTCTCAGTTGCAGTTTCTTAGCAGAGTTTCTTAGCAGAGTATAATATGTAGACTGGAGACACTCTTGGCAGTGTCTCAGTATCTTAATGTATTTATCTTGACAAAACCCACATGAGGTCAAGAAATGCCTAATACACCACTGGTAGATACAGAACTGAGATGCAGAGAGACAGCATGTTTTTTTTTGTTGTTGTTGTTGTTGTTTTTTTCCTCAGGTTACAAGGGATGTCTGTGACAGACATGGGGAAACAGATCCCTAGATTAATGCCCTGACTAGTGAAATGCTTTCCCTTGGCCATGGCTGGTCATTTGAGTAGATAATGAACGCTTGTTTACTTCTGAGAATACTTTGACGATGTAAAAATGATTTCCCGTTTTCACTCACACTGCTGAAAAACAGCCTGGACTTGGGTTTCATGCTGCAATATCTTGGTACGATAAGTTTGTGACTCCCTGGAAAGCCAGCATAGAGCGACATGGTAATGGCATGTCAATAAGCCTCTTCATAGAGAAGTCACTGTGAAGAGTATCTTTTTATAATGAGAGCTCAGCAAAGCAGAGTCTTGCCCATGGATACATACAGAATTCAAGAATTTAGGTAAGTTCAGTTCTTAAAATGAAATGTAAAGGAAAGGAGAAAGTATTAATGGACATAACATGTAAAACACACTGAAATCTGTAAATTTCTGCTGAAGTTGATATCAGTTTTTACATTGAAGTGCCCTGACAAATCATGTTATATATTGACCAAAAGTAACACTTTTATTCTATATATTTTATATACTTCTATTGTATATACATAAAATATTTTCTACAATAATTATTCAATTTATTCTATTTCCTAGAATATTTTATTCTAATTTATAAAATACATTTTTATTATACATATGTATTTATTTGAACTACATGTTTTTACCAAAAGTAACATTTTTATAAAAATGAGGAAAATAATGGACTTTGTACATTTAGGCTGCAAATAAATTTGGGATGAAGTATCTTCTTTTCCTACTTTAAATTTTCTTTTCTTTCCTTCTTTCCTTCTTTCTTGCTTTCTTGGTTTAAAATCTGTAACTGTATTCTGGGGGAGAGAGGGAGTTTTTTGTTTTTGTTTTTGTTTTTTGTCTTTTCTTGCCAGCATGCTTAGTAAATTCTCTAAATAAACTGAAGGAGGAATATGGTGTGTATAATGGCCACCCATGACCACATATTGAAAAGTGACTCAAAAGGGTCAGGACTTGGGTCTACGTTGATTTCTAATCTATCATACTAGAGCCCACCAGAACTCCATTGTATTTTGGTGGCACTCTAAGATCATCTCTAGACTAGTTATCACTTGTTGATTAAACCTCATGAAAATACTGTGTAATATTAGCATGTCAAAATCGTTGTTTCCAACATGTTTTCCTAGACAAGCACCTCTTACAGTAATTTTTGTAGATTCTTTTTTTTTGTTTGTTTGTTTGTTTTTCATCAAGATCTCTTCAATATTTTTAAGTCCATTTAGGGAAATGGGAGTTCATGCATCCTACCCTCCCACTAACAATAGGGTCCAAGATTTAAAAACAAAATCTTAATCCTATGGATCTTTAGCAGAAATAATCTTCTAATTTAACTGTTGCACTTACCAATGGACTTTCAGAAAAATGACGCCCTCAGTCTTTACTGGATTTATAAAAGATTATTGATACTTCAAAACCAACCCTGTAATGATGTCATTGACTTCAGTGGAAGTGTAAGTGCTTCATCCAGGCAAGCAAAAACATTTAGAGGTCTTTTTAAAATCAAAAAGAGTTAGTCATCTCAATGCTATTGCAAATAAGAGGCTATCTACTTGAAGAAAATTTGTAACAGTTCTTACACTTGATTTATTTGTATCTGTCTCATATTTGTTGTATGTTTTTAGAATGTTGCATGGTTTCAAGCCACCATTAAGAAGACGTAGTCCAATCTGATGTCTCTCACTATAGTTATGTAGTATTATAAAAATAATTTCAATAACACATTCAAAATGCACACTCTGGAAATAAGTGAAACAGAAACTCTCAATCTCCATAACACAAGGCAGTAAGAATCTAAGTTTAAGTTTGCCATTCAGAAACAACTTGAAAACTGAAAATGTGTTTTGCTAAATAGAATCATTAGTATTTTTTATTTTTTTTTTTATTTTTTCCTTATTCTTATATTTTCTTTAGTCAGGAATTCAGAAAAAAATAAGGAGGATTTCTTTCCTTTCTTTCCCCTCCTTCCTCTAATTATCACAAGGGAAAATGAGGCAAAGAAGAAAAGAGAAACTTGAGATGAAGTTTAAACAAACAAACAAACAAACAAACAAACAAAAACCAATGAATAGATAGATGTTCTGCGTTTCAGAAACCAAAAATATGGTTTCTATTTTTACTTCATCCCCAGGTAAACCAAGGAATGCTAACACTTCAAAAGCTTTTTGAATATTTTTGAACTATTATGAACATTTTTTTGTGCTACCCGCCACTTATAAATATAATTTACATTTTATCTGTGATAAAAGAGAATTTTTGTTTTAGGACTTTGTCTGATTTTTCAAGATCAATGAATAATAATAATTATTATTAATAATAATAATAATAATAATAATAACAAAACAAAACAAACATTGAGGTTAATGACGAGGCAAAGATTAGTTGTCTCAGCTATAGGCATAGGCTGATATATATAAATATATAAATATATATTAATAAGTAAAACTGAACACAAAGAAAAAAGCTCTACTAGGAATTCTAAGACAGATCATAACCCTAAGTGCATTGCTTACTTTCTTATACTACCAATTACAGGCTCTTTTAATTAGTTTACATCTTGTGCAATAGAATGTACCACTTAGAGGGTGGTTCGCCAGTTTCTGCTGAGCAAATCTCAGAAACATAAACACTAGGAGAGAAAAAGTACATATAACTGATAGCAAGATCAGAAATCTGTAATACGTAGAAGTGTCTTTTTCCACTGCTCTTCAGAGATGGAAAGAGGAAAGCATACCACTGCACAGACCTAAAGAGGATTTAAATTTAAGTAGGGTCCAAGAATTGGCATTATCTAAACACTGAAAATCCACTTCTTGTTGCAGCATTTCACAGGTTCTTAGTGATTGAGCTCTGTTTGTATTTGAAGAAGCACACTGCTGCTACCCACTAAGCCTTACTGGGTCCAAGGTGGAAGGACAGGATAAAAGCTTTCCAGCTTTAAAATGGCACGTTGCTGTTGAATGAGATTTAGTATCCAACATCTCTTTCGTCTTTGATCTACTGCAGGTACAGAAGAGCTAATTGATCCATCTGTTTCTGAGTTGTAAGTGGTTTCTGGATCATAGAGCTGCTGTTTGCGAGGTGTCCCTGCGAGTCATGCTACTCAGTGAGCTCATTCTGGGTCGATGCCAAAGGCTCAGAGATTTCCGAGCCTGACACTTAACAACGAGCTGCAATTGGCAATTGAAGGAAGACAGTCTACTTAGGTGCACTGTCTTTCAAAATTGTCTGCATGCTATGGGTGGCTGGGGTGCCACCTTCGATTACTTTCCCATTTTCAAAGAAAATGGGTTATTTTCTGTTCCCACTGTAATAGGTGCTTTGACCTTTTACAGTTGCAGTCAAAGGCCTTTTTTTTTTTTTTTACTGTTCAACAAATTTTCTCCCATTTTGCTTGTGATGATGTTCAATAATAGCGACTACCAGAGTACAAGTTCTACTCTGATTTATAACACAAGGATGTGTTCATAAACCGTTGAGGGTTTGATGAATCTGTGTGCACAGCTGATCTGGAGACAAGCATCATGAGCAAGTTGAGAAGGTTGAAATCTTTCTGATACCAACATTTCCACGTAACTGACAACACCTCAAAATGAGAAAATGGAAATTTTTTGCACAGCCTATTTTGGGAAATCTCTCCTTTCCCCCTCCCTCCCTCCATGCTCACACAGGTTTTATTTTTAAAACTGCAAGCACAGTAGTGCAATTTTCGTCACTACGATAGTCAGTGGCTGTGGACTGACAATTTACATCACACTGGTATTTTGTGAGAACCAAACTCAACTCTTCCTTATAAGGAATTTGTTCTATTAGCAATCTCATATTTGATAACTTCCCTGCCTATATAAACTATTATATATAAGATTTAATGAAATTTCTGTTCAGTCCAACCTATACAAAGTTGTTTAATATACAAGCATTTCTATTCAAAAGAACATTGGTGCAAAGGAGATGAAGGGAGGAAGGGAGGAAGGAAGGAAGGGAGGGAGGGAGGGAGGGAGGGAGGGAGGGAGGGAGGAAGGAAGGAAGGAAGGAAGGAAGGAAGGAAGGAAGGAAGGAAGGAAGGAAGGAAGGAAGGAAGGAAGGAAGGAAGGAAGGGAAGTACACTTTACCACAAACATTTCCTGAGACCTAATCATTAATAATTTTTTTTGTTGTTATTTTGATTTGATTGTTTGTTTTGCTGTTGTTGTCAATACCACACTTTTTCCTTCTAAACACATTAGCCTGTCTCTGTGTACACACAAAAAGTATTAAATAAAATATCTCAATATTTGCTGTATTTTTGTTCTCCGTAAGTTTTTGTAATTTTCTGTCAAAGATATTTTGCATAAAGCTCTCAAAAGATTTTCCTCCGGTGATGTTTGAATAGCCGTAGTTGGTTTAAAGCACCTTCCAGCAGAGCTTCTTATATCAGTCTCTTGGGAGCACATTCAGCTCCTAAGGACCAGATCAGGAATCTGAGCTCCAGTTTTCAGTGCTCTTTGCTGGATTACATGTTTGACACAACCTGAGATAAGTAGTGTGAATAACCCCACTTTAAGTTATGAACTGAAATCACTAGCATTGGAATGAGGAGTCCACTGATTTTCCTAACCTAGATAATAAATTACATATATCGTATAGGCATTAATTTTCAACTGCAAACACTACATTTAAAGAGGATCTTAAGTGCTTCTTTTTATACAAAATCTCAGAAATTATAAGATATGTGCAAAGATTCAACAAGAGTTTTGTCTTCTATGGTAGTTTTGTTTCTTTTAATCTCTATAATTTCACTGTAAAGCTCCATAGTATAGACACATTTCTCTGCTTCAGCCTCGAGAAGAAAAAGTTATTTTGACCTCCTGGGTCATCCCTGTGTGATGCAGCCTAACAATAAAAGGACCTTGCATGGTTACTTGATCCTTGTCAACTGAGGAATGAGAAAATTTGCCTTTGAGTCAACAGTTCGCAGCCTGATTTAAAATTAACTTCAAAGTGATACAGAAAATTAAGCAAATCGGCTACGAATAGGGATTCAGTACTGCTTAGCAGAACCTCTCTTGAAAACCAAGTTGAGGAGATGTCCAGAAAGCTTGCTTACCAACGTGTCACCCCCAAGCTGTAAGGGATGTGTCCTCACGTGTATGTTTGTAAATTGCCTGTTCATGAAGATGCTGCCCTGTTAATGAGCATCAGCACTGGCACGTTGGTATCCAGCACACCAGTGCGACCAGGTGGAAGTCAGCCAGAGGAAGGCTTTCAGTGCCAAGCTACGCTCAGGCACCATTGCTGTAACAGTGACAGAGCAATACTGAAAAGATCAGCCTGGAGTAGATGTAAAACTCCTCAGGGGAAATAAAATCCATTCTGCTTCCAATAGAAACAATTTCTTTCTTCCACACTACATTTATCCACTGGCCACTATGATTATTCTATTCTATGTTTAAGTCTCCATTGTTTATATTGTATTTATTTTTTAAAAGATACCTGTGACATAGGAATACATAAAATCCTTGTGTGAAAAAAAATAGCTATTTTCCATCACCTCCCACCGTTCCCTTTGTGATAGAACAATGCACTACAAACATGATTAGTGGTCTGATGTCTTGTTCATATAGTAGGGTATCATAAAAAGCTCAATAGTGAAGGATAAGTGATCTGTAAGCTGCTGCCACCAACACTGTGTGCAGAAATTACCTGTATTGTTCCACAAGTGGTGATCTTGTCTCAGATGCAATTTTATTTTATTTTTTTCTGGTAAGTGTGCATTTAAAGAAAGTGGCATTGTGGAGGGTGGAGGGAGAAGAGGAGAAGGCATTATTTTTAATTGTGTAAATGCAAGGAGAGTAGCAATTATTAAAAACTGACTTCAATGAAGATTTGTTTTTAAATGAGTAAATGTGAGGAGAGCAATGAAGATGAAAACTGGCTTCGGTGAAGATTTGTTTGATGTAAGAGTGTGGTGCTCCATTACTGAGATAAAAGTAAGATGATCAGCTGGGAAGAATGTATGTGAAAAATATATGAAGGTCTTACATTAAAATTAGTGAGCTATGCCAAAGGGGAGAAGTAACAAAGGAACCAGCACTTTCAGGACACCATCAAAGTCAGCAGGGAGCATTTGAACGAAGGCCAAAAGGACAGATATCACTGTTGCCTTCAGCTTTCACCCCTCCATCAAAGAAGGACACCCTGTGGTTACCTTTTAAGGGAAACCTACTGCAATAATATGCATTTTGTGTTACTTTCATTCCTTTAAAGTAAAATTTAAAATAGTGATTTCTATTGAGAACTAAGCAGGAAGCCCTGAGTGACACTTCTGAGCAGGATTGTCAATTGCAAATAGTGAACCTAATTCTCATTTACGCTCTTGGTCTAGCGATATAAAGAGGTCATCACCTTGGCTTAATGTTGATCTGCAATCACTTTCATCTTCTAATTCCAATAGAGACGATATCCTTGGTGTGAGTGGTAGGAGTCCTGACATACTTTAAGTCAGTATGCCACAATGAGTGGTTCTAGGATTGCTACCAGTGTGCAAAATAAGTAAATAATAAATAAATAAATAAATAAATAAATCACAATTATAACTAAAACAAACAAATAAATAAATAATGATTAAAACCCCATATGCCTCAATTTCCATGTTCACAAAAGGAATCAAAGCAAACCTTGAAAAGAAGGGAGATTAACTTGCAAAGTTAAATTAAACATTCAACATTTTTTATTAGTTTAAACAAAGTTATCATGGCAAAGGAACAGAAAGTTTATTGAAATGCCTTTTTCTTAAGGCTATTTTTTTTGTTTAAAATTAAAAGTATTGAGGTAAACTCCTTAAGATACCTGTGATGGAAGCACAAAACCTTGAGGTTTTGGAATAAATGGGTAAAAAGAACAAGGCACACTCATAGGGGTGTGTGTGCATACATGCTTTTGTAGATTGATTGAAATCACTCAATTTTCATTAAGAAAAAAAAAAAACACTGAATATTTGAACGTATTTTAAAGCCAACAGTCTGCTGGAGCATGTGTCTGTAGCTTCGTCTGTGCAGACCAGCCCTATAGCCTTCATCACAGAACAGAGCTCTCTTACCAGTTTGTCTGTAATCCTTATGCAATACTAGCAATGATTTTCATTACTGTTGGAATGATAAATCCAAGTAATCAAGAAGCTGTCAAAGACGTAACATATACCACCATTTGCCACACCACTAACATATACCACATCATTTGCCTCCCTTTCCTTTTTCTGTGTGGTGTAGATGAAGTCTATAGTTAGAGTTTGCTATTTTGTGATATAGTGTCTCAAATGAATTAAAGGTTTGGCACTTTTCACTTGTTATGCAGATATATTTCCCTTGTTACTACATTCTTCACCACACATTAGGTGTTAGAATGCACAGCACATTGCATGTGAGATGGGTGTTTCTACAAAAATAAAAACTGTGAAATAGAGATTTTTAATGATTTAGATAAAAGCATATTTTTGGATCATACAGATACTCTATGAGACTTTTAAAAATAAAAAGCAACAAGTTCTGCCTTCTTTTTCTACTTATGCTGTAATGATTTACATTTCTCAAAGCATATGGTGAGAATCTGAATTATCCCTTCTCCACCTACTACTCAAAATTTCTTGCCTACTGATTTCAGCACCTAATCCATGGTGCTAAAACCAATTAGTGATACATCAAAGGTTTTTTCAGTTGTAAAGTTTGGACCACTACAGAACATTAGCACATGAGCTCCTCATTATAGGCACAGATATATGTGATCTTTGATCCATGTGATAAAAGATACATTCAAAATATGTTTTCTTTGGCAACCTTACAATCTCCTAATTGAGGAAAAAAAGCTAATTATACAGTTCTTTCCAAGGACGGAATCTGCTGTATTAGGGATTGTACACAAAAACTAAGTGGTAAATGAGAAAGGCTAATTTCACTTTATTTCTTTGTGCAGAATTTTTTCTTTCTAGAACTCTAGAAAGTTATTTTTCACAAATCATATGCTCTAGCGAATGCTTTGAGGTTTCAAGGAGGCTGCTGGATTAATATTCTGAACAAAATTACAGTCCCAAAGATGTGCTTAACTTTTGGCACAGAGTAGCCATACCAAAGTCAATGAAATTAAGTCATGCCAACTGAAATTAAGCATTAAAGAATAAATTAGTATATGCCATGTTCTCCTGTTGGCCGGTTCCCATTATGCCTCTCTTGTTTGCACAAAGTATGTGGAGTTAAAACAAGCGATGAAATAAATGGTGAAGCATGCACCTTGTATACTTTACTGCTCAGACTATTTGATAGGTTATTCATTTTCTCCTGCCATTCTCCATCCCTCCATGAAGTCATTACATAGATGTAAAAATAACAAATGGAACATTGCCATTTGATATTAGATCACCAGCAACATTTATTTATAGTCCTTTTTCTTCCCTTGAGATGGAATTTTTCCGTCCTTTGGAACCTGTGCCCAAGCTTGCTGTGCATCAGCCTGTGTTCCTTCAGCAGTGCATCAGGAGAGAAAAAAACATTGCTCGGGGCTGGCAGGGAGATGTGATGTACTGGACATCTATAGTGTGAGATATTGCAGCCACACTCCAAAGTGGGGGGAGAGGAAGGTTGCAAGGTCAGACCTATATTTCTTGCTTCTGCCTCCTAGGGCAAAGAAATGGTTTCTTCTTTTAGGACAGAAAGAATGAAGGGGAGAAGGTAAAGGAAGAAAGGAGGGAGGAAAAGAAAGAGTGCTTTCTGCCCAGGAGATCTCTTTCTCAGACTGAGATGCTTAGATTGGTTGCTGATTTAGTGGCCAAGATTTTAATTTCACAGAATCACACTGGAATTTCCAGCATAAGTAAAAGCAATATCTAATTTGCAGTGATTCAGACAAGGAAATGGAAGCTTGTGAAATCACATACATCAATACAGAAATGTTACCTATAAAACATTCACTAACACTTTGCTATAAGAGTTTCAGAAGTTTTTTAGGGGAAGATTTAGCCACTCCTGAGAAAAAAGTTTTCTAAATGCCATTTAAAGGAGATTCTTCCTTATACTGTAGCTTCTTTGGGGTGGAGGTTGCAGAGATTTCTGTTAACAGGTAAGATAGGATTTTCATTTTGTAAAATGCCTATTTCACTAATGAAAGGGCAACAGTAATATATATCTCTCTATATATATACACTTAACTCTTAACTTATTCTGATCACATTGGGTAATTCTCTTCATTTTTTTGATCTATAGTAACACCTTTAGAAGTAGCCTTTGAGGTACCATAGGGTATTCCACAATTCCTTTTCTTCCCACAGTAACCCTGATTAGTAACACAGAACCCCTTTCCCATTACCTAATTTATCTACTATTGCGGGTTCTTCACATCTCAATAAGGTCCAGGAAAGACTCTCCCTGATATAATTAGGGCACCACCTTTTGAATATCACTGGTATATGCTGGTGAAGAACGTAGGTAAATCAATATTAGCATCCTTTTTCCGTCTTCGCTCATTACCATCTATTGAAAGCCCCTAATATGTCTTCTGAAATATCTGCATTAAAGCACGATTAAGTAATCTAATATCTTTCTCCATCTCTCCAGCAGAATGGCGTGGAATAAATCTAATTCAAAAATGATCTATCTGGTTCATAGGCAGACACACAGATTTTTATATTCCTCCTCCTTTTTCAAGACACCCACTTCCTCTAAATTTCATTTTCTTTCCATGTAATAAAAAATGAACTAACATTGATTTCACTTTTATATAATTTTCTTCTATTGTGCCTATATGACATGACAGTGAATAACAGCATATGCCATGAAAACAATTACATAGCACCTCTGTATTTATTTGTTTAATTATATCTCTTTATTCAAAACAAAATTGTTTGCTTGGACATGAGTGGCAAGACATAGTGATTTGTGCACCTGTTTTAACTTTAAGTTTAATGTAGTTAATTACTTCCTAGAAGAAATATCTGAAAAAATCTCTGGCTTTCAGACACCCTTCTGCCTAGTGGGTCTCCACAGCCCAGCCAGGAGCCCAGATGGACACCTGGAGAGCTGCTTGTGCCAAAGTCTCACGGCAATCAAACATATAAGGATTTCAGAGGATCAGAGTACCAGACTGAGCCTGAATTCAGAAACACTATGGTCACAGAGCACAACATCAATAAGTCCTTCACAGCTTTGCTGCACTACACAGGGCCAAAGCAAGCACCACTGCATGCACCAGTTTGTGTTGTGTAGCCCTACCAGTTTGCATAGAGCAAGCTGAGAGGTATCCATGCAGCACCATGTATACATTTAGGTATCCAACCCATCTGGAGGAAGACACCATATCAGAGTAGTTTTCACAAACAATTTTTATAGAGAGATGGGTGCGTGGTCATATACTACCAAGTAATTAAAAGTAGCATCTTTGCCAGCCAGCCACATGGGAGGGCATTGAGCTGTAACAAAGGTGATCAAATTTGGCATTTTTCTTTGCTTTAGAGAACTGGAGCCCTAATCTCCTTCAATACCCAAAGTCTGCCCTAATTACCATGCCATAAAATACTTTTTAAATTTTCTTTGGTTGAAGAAAATAGTTACCATCACTAATGCATTATGCAACGCCTTGTTGGCAAAATTAAGCATTTGCTGGGGCAAAGGAGAATTAAACATTTGCTGGGCAGAACATCTGGGTCCCAGGGCTTCTCTTGACCCAGGAGGGAGTATTACACTGCTGAGAGGGATCATACCATTGCAAGGTAGTGTCCTGAGAGCCATGACTTCTGGTTCTAAGAAATTATTTCCAGTAGAGAAATTGCAATGCATGGCTCATCTGATCTCATTCTTTCACCCCCACGGGTGGGAGGAGTGTCTGATGGACAAGCCTTCCTGAGTGGACAGTTGTGGACCTGGGAAGCATGGCCAAGGTTATGCCTCTTAGGTGGAAGTGTACGTACCCTCAGGATGAGCCAAGAGATTTCCACATTTCCTTTTTGGATTTACAGTTCTGAAAAGACAAAAAGGCAAGAAATCCACCCCTGTGAAACTTGTCTGTTACCATCAGATGAGGTTTTCAAAGTTACAGTGAAAGGCAGTGGCAGATCAGGATGCTCAGGTACCTCCTTTTTTCTGTTAGCCATTACTGACCCCTGCCCAGTACCGATTCTGTTTCTGACTCATTGGTCATTGCTGCTGCTCTCACACAGAGCTTTCAGGGCTAGCAGACATGATATAGTAGTTGCAGACATGATATAGTAGACATGCATATTAGTTGCACTGGAATATATTATTTTAATTCATTGTGGCTGATGGTTTGATATGTGTGTTGCTGTCAGATGGATTCATTGACATTGAAACAAATAAAAGTTAGGTCTTAAAGAAGCCCCCAAATTACTCTTAGATTAAACTGTTTATCTATTTTCAAACCATCTACTTCACATATTCACAGCTTCTCTTTGTTCAGCCTTTTAAGAGGAGAAGGAAAGAGGTAAATTCAATGACATGAACCACTACTGACAAATGTACGGAGGGATTGTTTAATTAAATAATAGTTAAACAGAACATACGTGCAGTGAAATTAATTCTAAAGCTATTGTTTCCAAACTTGTAAAGTATCCAAGTTAGTTTTGTGTCCTCATCTGAGGAACTGAAATAAAACAAAACTATAACCCCCCCACAGAGATATACACACACACACACACATACATACACACACACCCCATCCAAGTATAAAGAAACTCTTTATGCAAAATACTTTCTTAATACTTTTTGTTAGCATTGAGTAAACATGAAACACTCAACTTTTTAAAGGGCTGTGGTTTTATTTGTTGCATTGCTTAATTTCTAATATACTTCTAACACAGCACGTTCCATCTAAGTAGATATACTTATGTATATATTCCCTCCTCCTCTGCAAATTGCCTCTTTGTATTTAATATTTTTTTATATGAAAAAAAATCTGTGTATGCAGACCTTATACATTAATTTAGCTGTATTAATAATAGAAACTGTTAAAGTATTTCTAATGTGTTAATTAGATTATAGTACATGAAGTGGGGAAAAAAAAAAAAAGGCAACAAACAAAAATCTGAAAAATATTTCAGATATAAGCACAGAAAATCCAGAGTCTAGGCAGCTACAAGTAAGTGATAGCTCTGGACTCAATAAAAATAAATAAATAAATAAGTAGGAAACCCTGAAGATTAGTTACACTGACAGGATTTTATCTGTCATGCAAAAGCTGAAGGAGAAATAAGCCAGGTCACTGGTTATCTTACTTCAGCAAACAATGCCTTGAGCTTTGTTATGAGAACTACAGATCTGTTCATTTTTCTACAGAATATCACAGCCCACTGGTGATACCCTTTTAAACTAAAACCTTCCTTCTGTCCTGTCATATCTCCACTCATAGGAGCCAAATTCTTTTTTTTTTAAGGCTTTTTTTTAGCTTTTTTTTTTTTTTTAGCATTTTTCCCTGATCCCTGTTATTTAAAATTATTCAATGAGTGTTTTGTGTAAAAATACTGGCCTGCAGCTTGCTCAGGGGAGTTGTTCTATTAATATACAGATATATTGCTATTCAGAATTTGCTAGCCATGTGGTAGGTCTGATCACCTGAATCACTTTGTTGTCTTTCTCTTCAAGACTCCCTGGATTACAAAGGGTTTTTGAGCCCATCACAAAAGTATTATGCTACTCTTATTTCTTCGAATGGATGTTTGCACATGTTTTGCACCAGTCTTTCAATGAATATTTTTAGAGCCAAATTCACACATTTGAATACTTACAAAAAGCTACAAGGACAAGGTTGCAAATGCTGTTAATTAGGGAAAAAGAAAAAAGAAGAAAAGAAAAGAAAGAAAGAAAAGAAAAGAAAAGAAAAGAAAAGAAAAGAAAAGAAAAGAAAAGAAAAGAAAAGAAAAGAAAAGAAAAGAAAAGAAAAGAAAAGAAAAGAAAAGAAAAGAAAAGAAAAGAAAAGAAAAGAAAAGAAAAGAAAAGAAAAGAAAAGAAAAGAAAAGAAAAGAAAAGAAAAGAAAAAAGAAAAGAAAAGAAAAGAAAAGAAAAGAAAAGAAAAGAAAAGAAAAGAAAAGAAAAGAAAAGAAAAGAAAAGAAAAGAAAAGAAAAGAAAAGAAAAGAAAAGAAAAGAAAAGAAAAGAAAAGAAAAGAAAAGAAAAGAAAAGAAAAGAAAAGAAAAGAAAAGAAAAGAAAAGAAAAGAAAAGAAAGGAAAAGAAAAGAAAAGAAGAAAAGAAAAGAAAAGAAAAGAAAAGAAAAGAAAAGAAAAGAAAAGAAAAGAAAAGAAAAGAAAAGAAAAGAAAAGAAAAGAAAAGAAAAGAAAAGAAAAGAAAAGAAAAGAAAAGAAAAGAAAAGAAAAGAAAAGAAAAGAAAAGAAAAGAAAAGAAAAGAAAAAAGAAAAGAAAAGAAAAGAAAAGAAAAGAAAAAAGAAAAGAAAAGAAAAGAAAAGAAAAGAAAAGAAAAGAAAAGAAAAGAAAAGAAAAGAAAAGAAAAGAAAAGAAAAGAAAAGAAAAGAAAAGAAAAGAAAAGAAAAGAAAAGAAAAGAAAAGAAAAGAAAAGAAAAGGGAAAAAGAAGTATAAAAAGGAATGTATTGCTTTACCAAAATTTACAGAATTCCTTCTGAAATTAAAGAAGGTTGGGAAAACCCAACTGGCCCCACTTTGGGTTAAGCAACAGCTTCTTTTCACTTATCTTTTTCTTTTTGCTTTCTCAGCTTCCCAAGGGGTCTCTTTTGTGAAAGTTACAGCTCAGTGATGACCACCAATGCCCCGGCCACAGGCTGGGGTGCAGCTTGCATGGGAAAAGCTCTGCCGTTAAACTCTAGCTTTTTTTGATGGGAAGTGCCAAAAGCAGAGAAATGGGACAGAGTAAGAGCTGTAATTGCAAGATGAGGATATGGTAGCTGTTGAAGGAGAATAGTCCTCTGGAAATCCTTTCCCTCCTCAGCCGTAGCTGCAGTCAGATACAAAGTTAGTTAGCTTGCCTGCTTTTCCCAGACTCCTGCTATGTTTAACAAGCTGCGCTGACGAGTTGGTGATTCGGGCTGCGCTCACTGGGACCACTAGAGGGCTTGGCTCTTGCTTCTGGAAAGTAATAAGAATAAAAGAGGTGCGATGTTCCTCCTTTGTACTTCATCCGCTCACATATATATATATATATAAATTAGACTTATGCAACATTTCTTGGTCTTCTTCGTTAAAGATTTGCCAGGATGTTTTGCTCAGTCCAATCCTTTGGGATACTGAGCATGGCAGAGATACTCTTTGAAGAAAATTCTCAAAGACCAGTACCTAGAAAAGACATATTTGTGACCATTACTGGGATTTAGGGGGTTTAAAAGTGGAGATTTTGTGGGTTCATCATACAATCATAGAACAGTTTGGATTGGAGGGGGCCTTAAAGCTCACCTATTTCCAGCCCCCTTGCCACGGGCAGGGACACCTCCCACCAGACCAGGTTGCCCAAAGCCCCATCCAGCCTGGCTTTGAACACCTCCAGGGATGGGGCATCCACAGCTTCACTGGGCAGCCTGTGCCAGTGCCTCACCACCCTCAAAGTGAAGAATTTCTTCCTTATATCTAATCTAAACCTACCCTCTTTCAGTTTAAAGCCATTACTCTTTGTTCTATCACTACACTTCCTGACACAGAGTCCCTCCCCAGCTTTCCTGTAGGCCCCTTTAGATACTGGAAGGCTGCTACAAGGTCTCCATGGAGCCTTCTCTTCTCCAGGCTGAACAACCTCAACTATCTCAGCCTGTTCTCACAGGAGAGGTGCTCCAGCCCTCTGATCATCCTCGTCCCTCCTCTGGACTCACTCCAACAGGTCCATGTCCTTCTTGTGCTGGGGCCCCCGGAGCTGAATGCAGTGCTCCAAGTGGGGTCTTACGATAGCACAGTAGAGGTGGAGAATCACCTCCCTCGACATGCTGGCCATGCTGCTTTTGATGCAGCCCAGCATATGGCTGGCTTTCTGGGCTGCAAGAACACATTGCTGGCTAATGTTGAGATTCTCATCAACCAGGTCTCATCAACCAGGTAACCAGGTCCTTCTCCTCAGGGCTGCTCTCAGTCCATTCTTTGCCCAGCCTGCATTTGTGCTTGCATCATCCCTGCTGTGTATCATAAGCTTGAGAAATCTTGCTTAAATTGACTCATTTTTTGGATAAAAATAAAAAATTTAAAAAAAATCTGATTTAAAAATAAAGGAAGAGCAGAATCATAAAGTAATTCTAGTACTGCATGGGCACAGAACCACAGAGACCATGAGTTCATCCTTCAGAATTAAATCTGGGGCTAATACTGTCAAATAGGTATAACTGTGCTTGTACATATTTTAACAAGCTAACCATCTAAGCATGGGCTTTAGTCCCATTTTTTTGAACCACAAGAGTTCTTCTCCTGATATATCTCTACAGTCAAAATAGTAGTGACAATTATCAACACAGCTACAAAATTCAAAAATATTTAAATCTCTTAATATATTTGCTAAAGGATTATTTTTGAACTTGGAAACGTTACTTCAGCAAAGCAGTTAAGAATCTAAGTTAATGCTGCTTATGGCATCATTCTAATTCGCAAGAAGAAATGCATTACAAGGGCGAGCTGCAATAAAGCATGGAAGTGTCAAGAGCAAGACTGGGCAGTTAAATGATTAAATCTAAAAGAGAAATATATATATATATATATATCCACTTGTGATTTCCTTTTTGACCACAGCTTCTCCCAGGTATTTAGAGCTGCATCCCTGTTTACACTCAGACTCCTCCAGTCCTTGCAGCTATTTCATCCCCTTTTAGCTCAAGACTTGTCGGGATCCAGAAACCACCCAAAATGCTCATCCCAGTCTGTCTGGCCAAGAAACCTGTACCTTCTCCCTTTGTCTTTTTTTCTTACCAGGTTAATTTTCCTTAATCACCACTTCCACTTGGTCACTGCATAGAGTGGCAGCTCCAAGTCTCTCTTGGTCTTAGATGGATCCACTCAGCTTATCAGTTCCTGACTCCTTACCCGAAGGTCACAGTGCTCAGAGTCCATGCAAACCCTTCAGTCCTAAATCCTTTGCGGCTTTCTGGAAATCCCCATATCCGTAGATCTGCACATCCTCTTTTTGCATACCCTCCTATGATATTCTCATATCCCAAGTCCTTCAAGCAAGGTTGTTACAGACACCATCACCCTCCCCTCCCTAGTCCCCCCCCTCCTACCCCTTATCCTAGACTTGTGTGTCTTTCCTGCTTTCCCCCATTCTTGTACTTTAGTTACAACCATGTAAATTTGTCCTGCCATGCTGGGCATCTTTTTGCTGCCTGAATCTTGGGTGCCAATGGAAGTGTCCTGGGCAGTGCAAAAACAATAACCCCTCTCCTCTCAGCCCTCTCCTCTCAGTCCTGGCATCCTGGAACTAGTCTTTACCAAGTGGGAGCTAGCTACTTTGCAGATTTTTTAACTTGATTAAGAGGAACAGATTTTTAATAGAACTGAAAATGTGCACAAGACTAATAAATTTCTTGCCGTGAAAGCACAGGAGGTCCACTGCTTCTCAAAAGAACAGACATAACTTTTAATGAGGAAAAATGATCTTTTTTTCTTTGCTGTGTTTTTAGAAAGGCTAATCTATCTGGCCTATAATTTCTAATTAGATAAGCAAACTTAGTGTGAGACAATGCAGTTGGTTTCTCCAAAAACATATTTTAGAGGACATATATATATGATATAAAGCACTCTGCTTTGCTCCTTTCTCTCTGAATTCCTCTGCTGCATTGTTTTTACTTTAATGTTCTCTCTGCCTCATCTTCACACCTCTCCACAAATTTTCTCAATGCTGCTTGTCAGTGTTTACCACTCCTGCCAGAGTTGCCCTCCCTTTCTGCTTTCAAACTGCTCCTCATCTTTCACCTGTCTGTTCAAAGGAGGCTTCTATGGCTCCTGTGTTTGCAGCCCCTTCTGCCGCCTTCTCCAAGGACATAAACTACCAGGATTTTCCAAGGGCACAGCAGGACTGTAGCAGTTCAGTAGAGTCAGGCTGCTGGGTTGTAGGCTCTTGAAAACAAGTACCGTACTTGTGTTTCTCCAGTATATTGAAATTACTCTGCCACTTCCATAATGCTTAATAAAATGAACAGTGGTGTCAATACACCTTCCCTTTACTTCTTTTTCTGTAAATTATTGTTGTTTATATTATATGTCTAACAGAGAATTTACAGCACCATTTCTGTCTTTATTGGATTGAGACTCATGACTTTTTCAGCACCATTCATATAAATGATGTTATAAAATCAGAATAAAAGCTCTCCAGTTCCATGAAGGTAGATATGGAATCCAAAGTATTTTTATTCCAGTCTTATTTATTTCAGTTATTTCTTTAACAGGGTTGTTACCTCAACTGCAACACACTTAGCCAAAATAAGAGTATAGTTGTCATCAGCAGCATTTTGGCTTTATTTTCCTTGTTGCATAACCATTTAGGGAAGTTGGTCAAGTTTTAACACATACAAATGATGTAAGAACAAACAGATTGCATAAGGCTTCAAAATGATTTACATATTATTAAGCATTCTCAGTATGCTTAAATTAAAGCTACATATATACTTGTATGTAAACACACAGAAAATTTTGTTTGCGGACGTGACAGACAAGTAGTGGTTGGATCCAGCTTTCTTCATTTAGATGAGCTATACACACTCTCCTCTCCTGTTTACAGCTTGAAAATAAGACTTTCTGGCAAAATATTTGTGCTTAATGGTGTTTTGTGTTTATTTTCATTTTATGAACATCTTCCCTTCTCTCTTAGTTCTTTGGCATCTGCTGGGAAAATATACGCCTTACTTTTCTCTACAACTCTTGAGTATAAGCATTAACAGGGAAAAATGTATTTCCTTTACAGAAGAAAAATTGTTTCTGTCCTGAATTTCTTCAGTTTTACAAAATCTCCCCAATGGAAAGGCTATATACTTTTATATTTTGTTATAGTGCATTCTGTGCATTCTATTCTTGCAAAACTGAATAATTTAACGTCTTCTCCTTGCAGTAGGGCATAATAATTCTAAACATATACATTCTATATAATTCTAAAAAGAAGAATTTGTGAAGTGCTTGAAATCATAGCATAGAAAATCGAGGACTTCCAACTTTTGAACCCACTGATGATTAATTAAATGTCAGACTTTACAAATGTTACCGATAGTTGTTTTATCAAGACACATGCAATTCATGTGCTTATTCTATTTCAAGCTTCCCAGACTTGATAACTGGTGAAATGCCCCTTTCCCTGTTGACAATACTTCCATCTCTCTACTTCCTCCAGCAGCTCATGAGAAATACATTTTATTAATACACACTTTTTAAATACAGAGCAGAGTAAATTGAATGTAATATGAAAATGCAAAATAGAGGAAATCTTGTGCTGCATTGTTGTTTGTTACCTTTAATCAGTAGAAACCCCCATTTTAATTTACTTGCAATTGGCAGAAAATGTAGGAGGTTTATTTGCTGTGGGTTTAAAGCTCAGCTTATTGCAAAGAGTATAACTATTCTCATCTATCAAATAAAATGTCTGCATTAGCTTGTTGCTAGCATCAAAAGGGAAGGGAGAATTAAGTAATAGGAAAGCAAAAGGAAATGCTCAAAAATTGAGATCAGCAGACAGAATCAGCAAACTTCAGTAAGGCTTTCAATACTGTCTCCCTTAAGATCCTCACACAGAAGCTCATGAAGTATATGTATGGCTGGGAAGTGTATGCCTGGCTGGGCAGACAGTGAGGTGAACTGAAAACTGGCTGAGTGGCCAAGCCCGGGGGTGGAGGCCAGTTATTAGTGGTGTTCCCCAGTAGTCAATGCTGGGTCCAGTACTGTTCAACATCTTCATTAATGATCTGGATGATAGGACAGAGTGTACCCTCAGTGAGTTTGCTGGTGACTCAAAAGGAGGAGTGGCCAATATGTCAGAAGGTTGTGCTGCCATTCAGACAGACCTCAACGGGTTGGAGGAATGGGCTCACAGGAACCGCATGCCAGTCAAAAAAGGGATGTGCCAAGTCCTGCAGCTGGGAAGAAACAGCCCCAGGCACCAGGACATGCTGGGGGCTGCCTGGCTGGGAAGCAGCTCTGCAGGACAGGACCTGGGGGTCCTGGTGGACACCAAGTTGAGCATGAGCCAGCAGTGTGCCCTGACTACTGAGAAGGCTTATGGTATTCTGGTTTGCATTAGGGAAAGAATTGCCAGCAAGTAGAGGGAGATGACCCTTCCCCTCTGCTCAGTACTAGTGAGGCCACACTGTGTCCAGTTCTGGGCTCCCCAGTACAAAAGAGACACGGACATACTGGAGAGAGTCCAATGAAGAATGACAAAGCTGATGGAGGGACTTGAGCATCTCTCCTCCGAGGAAAGGAAGAGCTCTTGATCTTCAGCCTGGGGAAGAGAAGGCTCAGGAAGGCTCTTATCAGTGTACTCAAATTCCTAAAGGGAAGCTGCAAAGAGGATGGAGCGTGGCTCTTTTTGGTGGTGTCCAGTGGCAGGACAAGAGTCAGTGGGCACAAACTGAGACACAGCAGGTTCTCTCTGAACATCATGAAGGACTTCTGTGCTGTGTGAGTGACAGAGCACCCACAGGCGCAGGTTGCCCAGAGAGATTGTGGATCTTCCTCTTCAGAGATCTTAAAAGCTGCCTGGACATGGTCCTGGGCAACCTGCTCTAGAAGACCCTTCTTGAGCATGGGGGTTGGACCATATGACCTCCAGAAGTTCCTTCCCACCTCAGCCATTCTGTGTCTCTGTCATTCTCTCAAAATTTCAAATTAACGTTCAAAAGTTGGCTTGATACAGTGATAAGGTTATAAACCAGAACAGAACTACCTGTCACTAGTGCCATCTCTAATACTTGTGGTTCAATAACAAGGATATTAATGCCTTAATCTGAAACTGTTTGTCTTGCACTTCCGTTATATTATTCTTTGGATCTTTGGACAAATGCTGTAAATCAGTACTTTCTTCTCTTTCAGCGCTTTAAATCTCTTCGATTGGTAAAGACCATCAAGACAATGAGCTTTCTTTGTCCAAATAGGTTCAAAAAGGGGAAAATATGGTTTTCTAATTTTTCTTCCCCAAAATTCACAGAGTTGCTCTCTGTAGAGGTAACCAGAACCAGTTACAGTACCACTTGGAGAATTGAATGCTTCTGACAAAGCTTCTGAAAAACAAAACTAACGATTAAAAAAGACTGGCAGCTTGAGAGCCAAAACAGCTGGCAGGCTTTGTAGAAGAATGAAAATACTCACATTCTTAATAATCACTATGGAAAATCCACCAAGGAAAACCCACGTTCTTTTTTCCTTTCACTTTTCTATTTGGGTCATCAGTTTTCGTGATTTCTGGATGAGGCAACAGGCTGTCATGAAAATTGTCAGGAGACAGAGCTTTAACACAAGATATTAGAAATTATAGGATAGGAGTGAATTGTTGAAGCAGATAGGCCACAGTAAATCCCTTAAGCCGAGCTGGAACAGGCAAACACAAACACAGGCAGCACTACATGAGGCTCACAAAGGTTCTGAAATTGCACTTCAGATCTTCCAGGCTTATAAAGAAGTACCCATTAATTCATCCTCTTGCTCTGAAATGGATATTTATTCTGCAGCTACTATGGATCTGCAAGACTACTCAAGTATACTGTCATGTATTTAACCAAAAAAAAAAAAAAAGCTGTGCATAAACACAAATTTTTAAAGGTAGGTTTTAATTTAAAATATATGATGTGTAAACACAAAGGAGCAAAAACATTCTGCAGTATTTGTTTATCAGCACTATGACTATTTTAGAAAATCTTACATATTTTTGGTACTATGTATTTTAGCCTACTGACTTTTATGTACATATATGCACACTAGCATACGCTTGTGGAAATAATGTCTCCAAACAGGGACTTTGGGTCTCATGGAAGTTGAATAATTTGCCTCATCCATTTTAAAAATGTCTCCAGTAATGAAAATGGCTGTCAGAGACTTTCCTGAAAACAAACAAATGTTGGTGCTGGGCTGGATTTAAAAATGTGCTGAAAGACTACAGTGATAATTATTAAATAAATAAATTATAAATAAATTATTATTGATTTATGCATATTCCAATGTCTGGAGCAGTGTCTGGAGCTGGCTGAGCTGTGTTGAGCACAGAAATGCACACAACAGAGGAGGAAAGACCTTGGCAAGAGGCCAAACACCAACATGAATAGGTATGAGAGGTCCAAAGAGCACCAAAGAATGAAAAGAGCTAAATGATGTTGAAAACCTGAAACTCATTTTTAATAAGGGCCACTCAGGCAGCTCCAGCAGCACTTAGCAGTTCAACAGGCCATTGCTACATTAGACCAAAGGTCAGGGTGGAAAGCCAGGCAGTAAATGCCTAAGAGACATCTCTGTAGCCTCCAATGTCATTTGGTAGATACAAGGACCATGGTGTCAGTTTCCAAAAGCTGCTTTCTACCCTCAAGTAATAACTGTGTCCTAACATCTTTTGCCAAGCCAGGGACTACCCTGTGAGCAGACAGCAAATGCAGAAACCCCAGTTTTCTAGCAAATCAATACGGCCCAACTAGGCAGCAGAGCAATAGCATTTTGCTTTTCCAATTTTACTCTGCCGTCCTAGGCAGGTGCCTTCATTGGCTGATGGCTGGAGCCAGGCCTGCCACAGCCTTGCTTCTGGGTTATTGGAAACATTCACACATTTATTTGGAGAGCCACAGCTAGACCATGCTTGCTTCCAAGATGAGGTTTGGACATCTAGAAAAAATTCTAAGGAGGCACTTTCATAGTTATAGTCGTAGTCGTAGTCGTAGTTGTAGTCATTATCCTTCACATGATCACCCAGTTTCACAGCACCTAGACATATAGGTCCTAAAGTTCCTCTATCTTTTGTAAATACATTTAGAATGTCCTTCATGATCCTTTATGAGATGTCTGGGAAGGAGTAGTTAGCCACTCTGCATCCCATGTCCCGTATCATAAAACGTGATAATGGTTGTGGAAGATGTCCCTGCAACAGCAGAGTGCTTTGAGGTGTAGCTGACTGATGACCGAACACCACTTTGAAGTCTTCCAGTTGCAGTTTATTTTTAGAGAGTAAATACTGCAATGTCAGGAGGAATAGTATTCTTGAAAAGCAGTGCAGTAACAAGGGCCAAACTCATGGGATGTGCAATTAAATAATAATAATAAAAGGAAATTAAAAAGAGTTAGCTTATAAATGTTGGATAAATCTTGTTGTCACGGTGCTTCTAGAAACCTCTTCCAATCTGCATTAGTTGTTTTCCCAGTGCCATTAACTATTCATGCCTTACAAACCTGGTTTTGTCACTAATAGTTGGGCTGTGTGATGCACACACTACAACGTGGCTTACTCTGCATTCTGTAAGAAAACATGCCTCATTTTTAACTCACTAAGATGTATTTTTAAAATAATATCACTGAAAAAAAAGTCTAATACATTCAGATTCCACTGCTTGTTTTTATAATCTGACGATGGGATTCTTATCTTTCAAAGTTTGCATTGTTTTGTGTCAATAAATAAGTCTTTTAAATATTTGCAACTTGATTTGAAGCAAATCATTTAGTCACTTAGCATTGTATTTCCATTTGTAGTCCCAAACGAGTGTCAAAAACGTGAGAGGAAGTCCTTTCCAGGGAGAAATCTGTAATGAACAAGAAGGCGTTGCTCCGTCTGAGGAGAACTTGGAAACTGACAGCTGAAGGGATACCAGGAACTGGAGAAAATCCCATAACGGCACTGAACTTGTCATCACCTTGTTACTGTTGATGTTGGAAAAGACTTGTCCAAACAGATGTATCAATTTGTTCCACAAGACAAAAGCAGAAATGCATAACTACAGTTACAACTAACACAGAGAATAATCTGACCGGCAAATACTGCAAGTTTCATGGGATGAAGCACATAAAGCCATTACAGCTCACACAATAGAATACCTGAGGCACATTGCTTTTTTCTCTCTCTTTCTTCTTTTTTCTTTTTTTTTTTTTTTTTTTTGGGGGGGGAGGGGGTGGAGCGGGGGTATCAGGGGCTGGATATTGCTAGATAGAAGCAACTGATGAAGCAGAGGAATGAAGAGAAGCAAAAGAATATAAAAAAGACCAAAGGCACGAAATGATAAAAGGTGTGAAAGACCCAAGGTGTGAAACAGAAATAGGGAAGATCTCCCAGAAGGAGAGAGGAATGAACACTCATACGTCAAGTATTGATTGGGCTGTACTGTTACATTATGAGCTATATATAAGGTACTAGCTTCAGTAGAAGAAAGCATGATAATAAGTAGAGATGGATTAACTTAATTTGAGAATAAAAAATTGGTTGAAAAATGTGTTTCAGTTCCTCTAAAATTATTCACAAATTATCATCATATCCAATTAACACTTAGGAAATAATTTGAAAGGGATCACAAGACAGATTCACTGTCCTGGTGGTGCACTGCTTCTATTCACTTGAAGGAGCCGGAGGGCTGGGCACTCCTCCAGGACAGGATGAGATGCCTTTTCTTGATGCATCTGAGCACACAGGTTGTTGGCTTTTCAGAAGTATCTTACCTATCAGTTACAAAATTTTCAAGGTGAAGACACTCTCAGTTATTCCTAATGGAGGTCATATACAATAATTCAATCATTTGTATGTTAAGACAAATGCACATGCCAGGGATATCTGGTTTCTAGTCCCACCTCCAGGGAACACTGATAAAGCCTATAGCAATGGTGGTCCTCAGCTACAGGAAACAGTGTCAAGATACACCCACGAGTCCCAGGGTCTGTCCCCATGCATTTAGCTCAGGAGTCTGGCCAGTGCATGGTGCACTCTCCTTATGGTGCACCTGCCTGCATTTTCTTCCAGGGGAAAACAAGGTACACCAGCCTGTGCAGTGGTGTCCTACCAGGTCTCTGCCCAACAAGGCAGTGGAAAGTGGTGGGACATGTTCATGCTCTTGGTAGCCTGGAAATGCTCCTAAGTCCCACAGATTAGCAGTTAACTTCTGAAAACATTTATTAGTTGTTAACATGGCTCAAACTGGCTTTAAAAATTAATAAAATAAAATAAAATAAAATAAAATAAAATAAAATAAAATAAAATAAAATAAAATAAAATAAAATAAAATAAAATAAAAAATAAAACCAGTATCTTCCACATGGTAATTTCATTAACTGTTACCATACAGCACTGATTTTCTTCTTGAAGGCATCTAAGCAATTCTGTATTTGAAGTGGTATTACTATTACTATTTTGATGTTTTACAAGTACCAGCAAATGAAAATTTCCATTGACATCAAAAGGATCATTACATGTCAAACAAAACTACAATTTTTTTTTTAGGTATTCATGTTGCAGTAATTACACTTTCGTCAACCTGCTTCCCTTCACATTTCACACTGAAAAATCAACTATTTTCACAGCTTAATTAACAAGAAATATGACAGGATAAACTGCTTGAATCAGAGTTTAAATTATTGCACTCATTCTTATCAGGGTTTTATTTAACCTCAGCATTAAAAGATGACATTAGTTGTGTAGCACAGGAACCACAATAAGCAGATGAGAAAAATTGCATTTACAGAAGGGTGTTTCACAGTTTCTGTGTAAGACTTTGCTTTCATTTGCTGATAACTTTACAATACTTGAAATGTTTGGGCTGAAATTTTCCAGCGTGGGCATCTATTTCAAAATAATTTTTCACACACTCATATATACACATGTACGCACAGAGAGATTTACAGTTACAGCTGAATGTTTTAGTTCTTTCCCCCCGCCAAAAAAAAAAAAAAAAAAGTGGGAGGGCTACAAGAATATATATTATTTTGCCCAGCATGAAGAACGCTGATGATCTTACCTCTAAAAAGATTTACCTTGGAATTTGTGCTTAATACATAGCAAGGAGGTAGCTTTTGTGCTAGATTTATCACTTTTAATTTCTGGAAAAAAATGTGAATGTGATATGACGATAGCTGAATGTGACTTCTTATATTTAGAAAAATCTTACTTCACGTGTAGCAGAGAGACATGAGACATCTTAGATCGTTACAGCTGAAAATTCCACAAAAGCATCATGTTTGATGATTTCATTGTGATGCAATGATGCATCACAAAAGCATCCAAAAAGGACTTTTGCCAGCTCTGAACTGTGATGGGGTGTGCTGGAGATGTGGTAGGAACTCCCCTTCGGCCCAGGTCTGTGGGCTGCCATCCCATTGTACTTGCCTGACTGACTGCACACTGCACCTTCCCTGCTCCGTTTACTGCGTGGCACAGTGGACAAGGGTGGCCTCAGCAGTGAAGGAGAGTGCTGGCTGCAGGGCCCTGCCTTTATTTAAGTTGAAACTGGGAGGTAAGCAGGAACTAGGCAGCAGATAGCTCGTGGAGACAGGACAGTCTCCTCGCTCATCAACAGTGCCCTGCCCTGGAGAAGCAGCTCCTTGCACTGCCTTAAAGTCACGTAAACTTAAGAAAATCATTATCTGGGGGAGCTGTCTTGGGCTCCTGGTGCCTGATTTTCTGAAGTGCACAGATGTATATGTCAGCTGGGACTGTGCTTGAAATGCAAAAACTGTGACTTTGGGTTATTATGTCCTGTCAAGTTAGATATTAGATGCCCAGATGAGGTGAATATGTTTTATATCCATTGTCACAGATCCCCAGCCATAAAAAGTGAGATAATACCACACCAGAATTGTGAAAATGAGCAAGTTAATTTTTAATACATTCCTAGATCCATTAATTACTGGGGTAATACAGCGATGAAAGCCATTGAGAAGCCTGGGAGGAAAAGAGTAATTCTGTCTGTACAACTGTATACAGATAGTAATTGGTACCTTAGATTTAAGGAGAAAGAGAATGTTGAGGACTGGGAGAAAATGGCTTTTTTGAATACGTTTCCAATTTAAGCATCACTGTTGCTGGCTGCTAAATGTGGCAGGGCATCTGTGGAAAGTCTTGAACATGTTTATATCTTCAGAGTGCAGGGCTAAATTAAGATCAGATAGATTGACTTAATTTCAACATTTCCTAATTTACGGGTGGTTATGTTTTTTTTTTTGTTTGCTTTGTTTGTTTGTTTTTTTGGGGGTGGGTGAGGGGAGTCTATTTTTTTTTTTCAATTTGAACAATATATATCTTTAGCTCATTTGGAGTGCTTCTCCAAAGAAGTTAAATCACATATTAATGATTAAATTATTGGCAAAGAAAAAAAAAAAGTCTTGACAATACTGCTGATATTGAGGTAATGAGGTCTAAAAATTTCTTAAATTTTCTGATTGCATCAAACTTATATCACTTCATTATGTGAGGACAGTCTAATATCTCCAGTGTTCCTAAGCATTTTCATTAGTACCTAGTATTGAAATGCTATGGAAAATGGGCATCTCAGGCACTTAAGCCCATTTAAAATTCCGGTTATTGATGGCCTAATAAAAAAAGTTGGATAAAAATGGCCACAATGTGATGGGTTCGTTTTGGATATTTCAGACAGAGATTTCAGGATAACATTCAAACATACTCTTTATTTTAACTTCAGAAATGGCTATCTCTGCAGGAATACAAATAGGACATTGTGCAATGCTGTTTAAAACTTTAAATGCTTTTCTGCATTCTGGCAGTTTTAGTAATTTTCCACTCCAATTATAATTTATTTTTAATCTAAAGTACCTTGCTTGAAATCTTGTGAGATTCAGTTACATCTGGTTGAAAAAAATGGGATAAAATTCACAAAAATGCTGACAGTATTCCCTTATTTCCCTTTTGTGTCCAACTGCAATAAAATGAATGGTATCTAGGGGGGGTTTTTATTAGCTTTCCTTTTTTGCTTTCTCACTTTTACTACCTTTCCAGTTTTCAAAACTTTTTCAATGGTTAAAAAAGTCACTGAGTGGCAAAATAAAGATTTGCATCAATTCCTTAGGGTTTGCAGGGCTCTTATTTCTTTTTGGGGGGTTGTTTTTTTATTTTACTTCACAACTCAGGTTGTTCTAAAAAGTTGCAGAATGGCAAATGGCAACATGAAAACTTTTCCTTTGTAAAAATTCTTACCAATTGATTTTATTTATTGACAAAGAGAAAATTGGGTAAATTTTCATAGTGATTTCTGTACCCCTCTGGAAAAAAAAAAAAGGATTAAAAAAATATTTTCTCAGAACCTTTCATTCCAACCCCTTAAAAACTGGGACCAGAGAAGTTGGGGGTATTTGACTGACGGTGGCCCTGAGCAGATGCGAATGGCCTATTTTCACTAACTCAGCATCCACTTCCAAAAATATGTTCTTTCCATAGTATTTCTTGAATTCTGCCTTTAGTATGCATAATTAGGAACACAGGTAAAATTTAATAATGAAATAGAAGCAAATATATTAATTTTAATAATAAATAAATTTTAATTTTTATATTAATTTTTCTGTAAGAAAGCTTTGGATTTCTTTTGGTTTGGTTATAGGTCTGCCACTGAGCTTCCACGAGTTTCCACAATAATCTTCTGTGCTAGCATTTATAATAATATATTTAATTTTAAAAGTGTAATGGAAGATTAATTACAAAACAGGTAAAGGAAGTTGAGGTAACAGTAGTGAGGTTATGCATCCTACAGGGGAGCATAGATTGACTCTATGAGGTAAATCATCCTGAAAAGTAAGTTTATTCCTCCCCAGGAAATCCCAGGACTGCGCACCCTGTCCAATGACAACATTTTCTTCCTTTCCAGCATAGAGCTTGAGAATTTTGTTTATAATCAAAGTAAAATGATAGGGATAGAAAGCATAAGCACCAAGTGAGCTTAAATCCCAGTATTTTACTGATATGTCTTCTGTGAACTTCATTACTTGTAGGAATACATTTAATGATAAAAAAGGGACAAAGTAGTAATGAAATGCAGGCCTTGTGCCAGTGAGAGGGTAAATGGAAGGAGAATTCTACAGCTGTGGCAAGATATTTATTATGCTTAGTGCATTTTCTAGGGGGAGAGGGAAAAAAAAAAAAAAAAAGCATGGACCCCCCTAGCAATAACATTTGTGCATTAGCATCTTACATGCCTGCTTCTTCCCGAAAAACATTTGAATAAAGTCCAAATTGTTGCCAAAATGCTGACCCTTGTGAAGAGAAAATTAAATTTTTCTTGCATTAAAGAAAAATTTAATGGGGGAAAAATTATTTATTTTATACGTTTATTGCATGTAGGAACAGAAAATATTATGCTGTAAAGACAGTTTGTGTGTTTACATTCACAAGCAGGATTCTCCACAACTTGAAGAACAAGCCAGCTCATAAAAGTGCATTTCAGGCATCTGATGTAGATTGTTGCTTAATTTTTGGTGTGTCAACTAGGAAATTTTCAAACGCAGAAAATGCATAGACAATAATTAGATAAATAATCCCATTGGGGAAATGTCAGCAAAAAAGTCTAGGCTGTCTCTTGGTTCGATTATTATGCAGGCATTTGGTGTGACACCAAGCAGCAAAAGGCCAGCTACTGTTGTCCCATCAGTTTAATCTTGGTGGAAGTCTGTAAATGTACTAAAGCTACTCCTGATCCCTGCTGGTCAGGCATGGGCAGGATCAGGCTTAATGAACAATAACTACAGCAGCAAATAGTGAGCATTAGATGATTCAGTGTGCAAAACATAATGAAACAAAACTTGGGGATAACATCTGTGTTTAATGGCCACCATATGTCCTAAAATCCTGTAGAGTCCAGTGAGGTCATACAAAGGAAACATTTGAAATTAAAAAGTAGAAATCATTTAAAATATAAATTTGTTCTTTCTTTCTTTTTTCTTTTTTTTTTTTTTTCAAAAGCTGTTACTTGTTTTACTAGTATTTAAGTAGACTCTTTTTACGTTCTCTCCCTTACCATCTCTGTACCTGCTCCTTCTTCCAGGAGGATACTTCTGTGAGCAGCACATCTTCATAAATAATTATAATCTAAAGACTTTAAAAAATAATTCATAAAATATGTATGCATTTTTAAATGCCCACCACAAGCAAAATGGTTCTTGTCTGCCAGCCAGTGGCCATCAAAATTTTTGTCATGTGAAAAGCTGCAACAGCTTTCCGAGCCAATGTAAGAGGAGAGTAAATAAAAAGTAACTGAGGCCTGGCAGATATTATAAAGCTGTACAACTGGACAAGCAGAGGAGAAACTTGGTGGTTTTGATTCACAGGCTGGGGAATCACATGCTTACAGTAGGGTACAGAAATACCTCCTAGCAGTGCCACTTTCTAAACATGAATGTTGTTTAGAGTGTCAAGGTAAAATGAAGATGAGTTGTCTCTTACTTCACACTGAAACCCCAAGTGATGCAGATGTCTATCACATGTAACCATTAATCTGCCTGGAGGACACATCTCAAGTTTTCCTGTTTGCCATAGGGAAGGATCAAATAATGCAATTGCCTATTGCCACACAAACCGTGGAGGCGGCTCATCATACATCTTACAGGTGTTGATCCTGCAGGCAGCCCAAGTGCCTTTAAAACAGTCAGACCTTTTGAAGAAAATGAACTCGCAGTCTTTGGGAATACATGTAGCAGTAAAGGAATACAGGCTCCACCAGAAACAGGAGCACTCAGAGTATTCTGTAGTCTCAGATATGTCAAACATCCAGCTCGAGCTTATATTAAAAATCTCTCAGAGCTAGGCAGTCATTATCTAGTGCATCCACAAACAAACAAACAAACAAACAAAAAAGTGAAATACAGACATTGTCTTCTGAATCACAGTTCTACAACCACTTCTTCCACATGTTTAGACATGAAAACTCTGCTTTATATGCCAAAAATGCACTTGGTCAATACACAAACTTTTCAGGTTGTTTTGCTGTTGTTGTTGCTGTTTATTCCGATCTTCGTTTTTTCTTTGCATTAACAGTTTGATGGTGGATTCCATGGTGGGAGTAAAGTCCTACTTCACTCAGAGTCACAACTAAAGTCATCGCCTTCCAAATATGACCCTATTCCGACACTAATGAGTGAAACAGAAAAGCTTTCTCCATGAACAGAGAAAGAATGAAACTCAATGAAATTCACATATGCCTCCCTAAAACTATTGATTTCATTTGGACAACAGACACTATTGTCACAAGCAACAAGACAAAGTCCCAAAACGACTTAAACATTTCAGAGTAGTCATACTGTTAAAAATGTGCAAGTGCTACCTTTCACATGCATATCATCTGCATCGTATGACCTGTCTTTCTCTGTTGCTGCACGTTTATGTATATTTTGTGCATTGCTAACTAACAGTTCTTTATTAGATTGCTCCTCATACAAAAGCTACACCATTTTCTGTGCTAAGCCTCTTGGAGTGGCATCTACTGGATAGGCAGCGTATCAATCCCATTTCCACGGGGTACATGCAATTTTGATTGCACCCCACAGGTTCCAGAAACTGCGTATTGTTGATCTCCACTTAGTCTTATTAAACCAGGAGCAAACTCTATCATAAAAGTAATCTTTCTATAATTTTTCACATTCTATCTCAAATTCTCAGCAGACATAACAAGTTCCTAAACTATTCAGCTCTCACTAAAATTAGATTTAGACATTAATGCTGAGGTGAAATGAACCTTATTCAAAGGCAAATTAAACATGAACCAGCAGAATAAATTGGTTTGTAGGCCTTTTTTTTGCCTCTAGTGATCCATGTTGCACTACCTACCCATTTCAATTTTAGCTCTTATGTGGGTACAGAAACACAAGATGTTTGTTTATTATGAATTACTAGTAAAAGTTTAAATAATGGGTACAGCAGGTTCTTCCAGAGCCTAGAGGCTTTTCACTTCTGATGCTTCTGGAATGTACTTGGCAAGAGTACTCCTGTCTTTAATTGCTTCTTAAAGATATCTGAATTATCGGGGGGGAGGGGGAGGAGGAGGAGGGGATGGAACAGCAATATGGCCAACCTTTAAGTCGTTTTGTCCTTAGTTTAGATATGTGGTGGTTTTACCTTGCTGGCGAGCTGAACTCCACCAAAACCACTCTCTCATTCCCCCTCCTCAAAAGAAGTGGTGCGGTGGGGTGAAGAATATGACGGAAAAGGGCTCAAGGGTTGAGATGAGGACAGGGAGATCACTCAAAAATTATTGTCACAGGCAAAACAGACTCAGCGTGGGAATGGGGGCTGAGGTCAGTCCCTGATGCTTCATCTCCACTGCTCCTTCATGGTCACTCTCTGCCCCTGCATGGGGGTCCTTCCCACGGGATGCAGTCCTTGCTGAACTGATCTGGCGTGGGCTGCCCACAGGCAGCAGCTCTTCAAGAACTGCTCCCACACGGCTCCGTACCACGGGGTCCATCCCCCAGGAGCAAACTGCTCCAGCACGGGTCCCCCACGGGCGGCAGCTCCTCCCAGACCCCCTGCTCCTGCGTGGGCTCCTCTCCACGGGCTGCAGCTCCGGCCCGGGGCCTGCTCCTGCGGGGGCTCTCCATGGGCCGCAGCCTCCTCCAGGCCACATCCACCTGCTCCACCGGGGGCTCCTCCACGGGCTGCAGCGTGGAGATCTGCTCCGTGTGGGACCCATGGGCTGCAGGGGGACAGCCTGCTCCACCAGGGGCCTCTCCACAGGCCGCAGGGGAACTGCTGCTGCGTGCCTGGAGCACCTCCTGCCCTCCTGCTGCACTGACCTGGGGGTCTGCAGGGCTGCTTCTCACTCCTCACTCCCAGATGCTGTTGTGCAGCAGTTTTTTCCCTTTCTTAAATCCTTTTTTTCCCTTTCTTAAATCCCAGAGGCCCAACCAGCACTGGCTTGGCTCTGGCCAGCAGCAGGTCCCTTTTGGAGCTGACTGGAGCTGGCTCTGATCTGACATGGGGCAGTACTGGGCTCTGCTCACAGAGGCCACCCTTGGAGACCTGCTGCTATCAACCCTTGCTGTGTAAACCAATACAAGATGCATGCATTGAAGCACAGGGTTTTTAACTGCATTAAACTGGGATTAGAGCAGTGCAGGAATATCACAAATAAGAGAATAGCAGAGCCAAGTTTTACAATAAATCTTGTAGGTCTTAACTGGGAAATAAAAGACTTAGTGTCCTGCAGACCTTCATGTATGGAAATCACTCAGGAGGTTAAGCAGGCAGACTTCAAACACATTTAATACCTCGGGATTTGAGTTTGAATTATATTTCCTCTTCCCATGTCTATGAATGACTTTCTGTGAGTGATTTATTGAATTTTAAGTCTGTTGTGTACCTTTCTGTAGAAGATTATAGATTGTGTTGAAACGATGATTTTAGAATTAGATCTACTTTAATTGTGACACAATTTGGAACAGCATTCACTGGAGAAGTATGTGTAACTATTTTGTGATTTTTTTTATTACTTTTTTTTCTGCAAAATTGAGGCTGTGGAACTGCTAATTCTCTTCTGTAACTTTATCTCAACTCTAATAATGGGTGAGACTTTCCCTTCTTTTCATTTAGCTAAATTTTAGGAGTTAAGGAGAATAGAATTCTAGAAAAGCACTAAAGAAAGAAAGGAAGAGCAATAGCTTGTCTACAGGAGATTATCAGATATGCAATAGGCTCATGGGAAGGATTACTAGCTGTAGCTCAATTTCTAAATACGTTCTGTACCAAATGAGACTTGTAAATGATCTTCTATCTCCTGGTGTTTTCTGAAAAGAAAACAATATGCCTATTGTTATTATATACCAGTACAATATGTCTCTTTGCCATTACCCATTCTTTTTCTGGGCAGGTCAAATGCACATGTAGGCATAGATAACACACAGGATGAAGAAAATGAACGTGGAGTTTGATCGTGGTTATTTTTCTCTCTCTCTCTCTCTTTATTTTTTTTTTCTGTTTGCAAAGACAGTAAGCATGAAGGCATCTGTGCTTGTCTAAATTCAGCCAAAGCCATCTGCCAACAAGTTGCAGCTAAAGGGTAGAAAATCTAATCATGACTCAGAGGAGTTAGAAGGGAATGTGGGAGCGAAGGCCCAGGCAATAAGCTATGGAGATGTGTAACAGTCAGATGAAAAGAGATGGGAAGCAGTTAAATGAATGGGGGCCATCTATTCTTACCACACTTACACTACATGAACTGATAATTAAATGAACAGTTACAGTGTAATGTACCACAACATAGAGTGAGGTTTCTCATATTCATGCACATGCTCGTCTTCCTCCCATCTCCATCTTGCTCCTCCTCAATGCCAAATCATCGTCATTAAGAAACTGTGTGCCCTGTAAGTTTGTAGTTTTGTACAATGATAGTTACCTGAAATCAGTGCTGGCTCTGAGTTACGGTGGCATCATAAACTGTTTGATTGCCGTAATGGAATTATTTATTATTGTAATTATTTATTATTTATCACATCAGCTCTTAAGTTATTCCTTGGTATTGATTATATTATCCTGTGCAATTTATTTTTATTTATGTGGCCCAAATTAGCAGCACGTGAGGGAAGAAACACAGATAATTACTAGCATATTCTCCTCCTCAGCAGAGAACGTTTTGGGAGAGGAGGACAGCATCATATGATATACAAGCATAATGAATAAGAATCACTTAACTTTTAAAATAGGTTCGTTGTCTGAGTTATCTCAAGGTAACTTCTATTCATTTCCTTATTTCCTGTGATAAAACAGTCCTTTCTCTGATAAACTTTCTTGTTTAATCTGTAGTTATAAATGGGAACACCATTAAACACAAGCATAGCTATCAAGAAGATGCAGAAAACCCAACAAGAACTGAGCTTGAGCTGTGTTGTAGAATCGGGCACTTTTAAACACTTCAGAATTATTGCTACTATGTGTTTATGTAAGTTCAGTGCAACACACAGGGTGCTGAATTAGGTTTCAAGAAATCAGGAATCCTGATTTGGCAAAGTCCCAAAACACAGGGAAAATCTGTGCCTGAAAAGCCTTGTTGCCACTTGGTCTCAGATTTTTCCCTTGCGACACATTTTTCCTTATCTCCTTTCCATGTCTTGGCAAGTTCCCTGTTCCCAGAGTTATCACAGATATTCTGGAGAGAGGGGAGGTGGCACAATGAAAACAGTTCAGCTCCGACACAGGACTTGTACAATCTGCTTTAATCTGTGTTTCCTTTATATATCTTTTCTCTCTCGTGTTTTTGGAAGTGTTCTAATCTCTCTAGAAAATCATCTTAGCTTCTTGTGCCCCTGCTTCCCCATCTCCTTGCTGTATTGCCAGCTCAGAGTGCAAACTACACAGAGGTACTTGTCACCATCTGTTGAGTGCCTAGCACAATAGGAAGTGAAGGGCTGCAACAACATACTAATGGAAATAGTGTTTAATGATAAACTTCTCTGTATGGGAAATTATTTGGTGTGTATCTAAAAAATGGTTCAGCAAGCAGAGAGAAGGTTGACTTTATTACTGAGAGCAAGACCTCCTAGATGGTGCCTTTCAGCCCTTGCACTGATCTAGTTATAGGAAAGCTATCCTTATGCCATTGACTTGACATATCAAAAATGATTAACACTTACAGGTACTGTATAAGAACAGATCTCTGTAATTCCATTCCAGAAGGAGATTATGTATAGCTAAAAAGTCCAAATATGAACTCAGATTTGAAAACAAATAAGAAATTGAATACAGAGAAGCATCTTATCAAAAGTTTACATTTCTGAAGAAGGCTGCAGACAGTTGTGATTCTGAGCACTGGAATAGGTTGCCCAGAGAGATTGTGGAGTGTGCCTCCTTGAAGATCTTCAAAAGGTGTCTGGACATGGTTCTGGGCAGTCTTATCTAGGTGGCTCCTCTTGAGCAGGGAGGTTGGGCCAGATGACCTCCTGAGGTCTCTTCCCACCTCAACCATCATGTAATCCTGTGATTCTGTGAATATTAGTACATTCACAGAATTTATACAGGTTATATATATAATACACTTTTATTCTATGTTCTCTTCAATCATATGAAGAACCATACATCAGTTTCAACTAAGCATTTTCTTCACAGAAGCTAGGGTTTCTCAGCAATGACACTCCAATACAATACTTCAGAGACGGAAGTGTCTAGACCCACCCATGTGTTTCAAGAAATTCTTGCTTCTAGAGAAGGATGATTTTATGCTGATGAAATATCTGCAGCATTTATTTTCTTTTCTGTCCCATTTCTATTGTCCCACTCTGCGTGGAGGCAGGTAGCAATGCAGTTTGTATGTTTCAAAAGTCATTTCACTTTCACATTCCTCTTCAGAAACAGCAGATCACAAGTTTCAAGCCAATGAAAAGATCTTCAGTGACATTTAAAGGATTCTAAGCAGGATACCCCTCTGTAAATATACTGTTATTCCTTTTTTACTTGCTGATCACAAACACAAACAGGCAAAGCAGACGCTGATTTAGTGTAATTTGAAAATCTCAAAACAAAATTTTTCACAGGCAAATCCACCAAATGAGAACAAAAGCATAATGAAATATATTAATCCAATGTAATAAGCTATTGTACCATATAGACCGGTAATTCATTTGCTTAACTACATGTATAAGGCATGTCAGTCTTCTGGTCTATTTTCCTTCAACTGTTCAAATATCTGTTCAAATATGGTATGCACCTTGAATCAAACACTTGCTCTCTTCCTCAAGGATTTCACCCTTTCTAAAGAAATGCCCATGAACCAACCAGTATTATGATGTTTTGTTTTGTTTTAATATCAGAGCTTAATTATTTTCATTTTTATAAACATGTAACTGCATATTTTTGATACAATAATTAATATTGCTATTTCCTGATAATCAAATATTCCCTACATTTTCAAAGTAAACCAACATGAATACAGCCTGTGCTATGTGTTAATAGTGAAGATAGTAGTAGCAAGTACTGTATTAACTTAATTAAGTGATGCCTGAATTTTCAGCCAAAGTAAGCTGAAAAAGAATATTTATCCAGGCAAGAGGAAGCTGAAGAAAATTTTAGGCATAAGATAACAAAAATGAATCCATAAATAAAAAGCACTACAGAGACATTCTGATTTTTATTATATAATAATTCAGAACCTTATTTTTAAGTAACTTGTATTCAGTGAAGGGATAACTTACCAGCTGGCTGATCAGGAAAAGGACTAAGCTTCTCAAGTAACAAAGACTGCAAAACATATGCTGCAAGTACAAATTTGTATTTAAAAATTATTGACTTAAGCATGTACTGAAGAGCCTTGATGAATTCATACCTGAGTTAGCAATGCAAACTGTATTTTTGGAATGAGCAGTTCAGTCTAAGTAGGTCTTGAAGACCTGGGGTATCCTTGCATTTTATGTGGTTTGAATGCCACTGCCACAAACTTGTCAGTCTTCCAGCAGCAAAACCATCTCCATTTATTTGTTGGACTTCTTGACAATTTCTACAACCAAAAATATTCCTTTCCAGATTTAAATTGCCAACAGATTTCTTCCTGATCTAGTTTTCCACCCTGAAACTGACTGTCAGAGCATTGTGAACATTTTGGGATTTCCTTTTCCACACCAATGCTTTTCACAAAGCACCGAGTCGCCACTTATAAGGACAAGAAAACAACTAACAGCAGTGGTAGCTCACTGGTTATTGCCAGTATCCTAGACTTCCACACAGCTCCTCTTTGCAAATATGACTTTATATAGATTTTTTTTTTCTTCAGTCCTGTGAGCACCCAGGTTTTTAGTTCTGTCTCCATGAAGTTTCTCCTGGAAACTTTGCGTGTTTCTCCTATGTCAGATACGAGCTGCTTGCTTTTACATTCAAGATCGATCAGGGTGCACAGCTGTATTACCTAGCATCCTGCCCAGTACCTCTCATCCATTAGCAAGAACTTTCCTGCATCTTATGAGCCACTACCTTAATCACTAATAAGGACTTGCCATTTTCCCGAAAGGCTGTGTAGTGGCTTTCACCTAAGCCCCTGCACTTCTAAGAACTCCTACTAACACCTGTAAAATCTCCTCATTGTTCTCAGAAAACCTGTCTTTCAGAAACCCCAGAGAAGACAAAGATTTATTTGCTGGAATAATGGCCTCCTTGCTGACTAATCCTCACTCATCAGATCGTCTGATATTTCTATCCACCTGTCTTTATCCATCATTCCAAAGAGACAACTCCAGTCTCTCTCTTCACGCTGGATCTGTACCACCAAGCAAGCAGCAGAATAAAAGGAGAAGCACAACTAACATTTTCTCTTTGCACAACAACATTTCAAAAGACCAACTAACCTCCACACTTGTTTGGAAAGAAAGAACAGAGGCAGCACAATCCAGAAGTTTCAGGGCCATGAACCATGAGCTGAGGGAGATATTTTCTTGTGGCCCACAAGCAAGCTGTGTCCTCCCACAAGAAGACTGTTCACTCTGTCCTGGAGTGAAACAATAATTAAGGTACATTTCTGACCTCAGTGCTTCCTAGTGGCTAACTTGGACGGTTCCTAACCAAAGAATTGGCTGAGGTTAATTGGAGTTGGCTTTCATTTTCAGCAAACAGGAAATTTGCATACACATGAAATTAAAGTGGAACTTTGGGAAAAGTAACATCACAAGAAAATGGTAATAAAATTCATCAAATAATTATGGGCAATTCATAGAATTATAGAATGGCTCGGGTTGGAAGGGACCTTAAAGATCATCTAGTTCCAACCCCCCTGCCACGGACAGGGAAATTAAAAAGATGGGCAATGAAAGAATCATAGATTATTTTTTTCATGTTTTCTTATTTTAAATTAACGATTTTATGTAAGGCTTTCTAATATATTTCCTACAATTTTCATTTTGATTTTAAAGTAGCTTAATCTTTGGTGTGAAAAAAAGTAATGAAGTATATTTAAGTAAATTAAAACAGTTTACATCTTTCATTTAGTTTCAAAGTGAAACATTGTTTTTTAGGTGGACTGGAGAGCTTTGTTGAAATCCCCCAAAGTTTCTGCAGTAACCTAATCAATTTCTCAGTAACCTAATCAATTTCCCAATTAACTAAAACAAAAAATCCATTCCACACCCAGCTTTATGGTTAGTCCAAATCTGAGGCATTTAACTCTTCCTACACAGTCTAGTGAGCCTTTGCAACTAATGGTTTACCACAGACATGCCCTTCTCCATCTGTGCTTATCTCCACTGTAATTTAGAATAGATTTTATGAGCTCAGTACAACTTTGCGGAAAGTTTAGCAGTATACTTTAATCACAGGGTTTGGGATAAGGGAATGGATTTTAACAAGGCATAAGATTTCTGAAGGGGTAAATATAGACTCTCAGGAAGAAAATATGAAAGTATGAGAGGCTATTAAACTTGTGATGAAAGATCTAGGAATAAGAGGCATAGTAAGTGATTCATACTACAGCTTGTCTAGCACTGATTATCTCTGTATCTCTAGGGATGCAGAGCTTGTGACAAACAAATAAATAAATAAATAGCAAAGACTTTTTCATTTCCAAAAGGTATTCTTCCATAATACTTGAATACTACCTACAAAATATTTATGTATATTTTAATTCTTGGAGACACTTTTAGTGCCTTAGAGCCTATAAACATTCTAGAAAGCAAATCAGAAAACAGAAATTCATGTTAAAGAACTGCCTGTCAAAAGAATGCCAGGAAAATAGGTATATTGGATTAAAAGTTAGATTATTTTATTTGGCTAAAGGGAACAGAAAGATCAAATAAAAACATGAAGTGGAGTCTTTTTTTTTTTTTTTTTTTTGTAAAAAGTCAAATAAGTGTATGTCACCACATTGTACACATTATAAGGTATTATGTATAATATGAAAACTCCAAGCTGTGAATCTATTATTGATGTAACTACTAGGAGAACAATTAGAAGAACTTTTGGAAACTTTTGCAACCAACAAAGTTTGAAAAGAAGGCTGATAATCTCTGTGTATCAAATCTTCCAAGTATGATAACATGAATGAAAGTCCTAGCCATCCAGCAGGCAGAATTGCAGTATTTAGAAAGCAGCCTCTGTCGTATCTCAGATAACCCCTTAAGGCTTACTTAAGTTACACTGAGAGCTGTTCCTCCCTGGAGCAACAGAAGAAAGAAAAGTAAGGGATAAATTCACTCTCCTCTCCTCTGTTTTTGTAAGGATTTTTTTTTGTTTTTTATTTGTTAGAAAACAGTACACATTCTTACAAACAGAAAGATATTCACATCAAGAAAAGGGGAATAACCTTAGGAGAAGAATTGACATCACATTATCTAAAGCATGTTGCTGTAATATCTCACTAGTAAGTTGGGGAAGAACAGAAGTTAACCAAGGAAATCAATGATGATGGAAAACTAAGATTCTGAGCATCTCAAAATTTAGAAGATTAGAAAAGCAGTGATCTTCTGAGTTACACAATGAGGTCCTATCCATCAATATAAAACTTATAAATGCTACCTGTGCTCTCAAATCAACAAAGATTGTCACAGAAAGAGATATCGCCTTCTGCAAAAGAAAAACCATGCAGGAGGCAAAGTCAGAGAAAAGTTATTCCATTAATTTTTACTTTGATTATTTAATCAAATATTTAATCAAACCTTGAAAGCTGGTCCTGCTCCATGCCCATATTAATGACTTTCCAGAAAATATATGAAGAGTAATTTGTACAACTAAATGAAAATATCATCCAGTTATATATATGTGTGTGTATATATAAACAAACAAACAAAAAGAACAAACAACAACAACAAAACTTGTATGAGTAGAAATATATTTGGACAGTATTAAACTTTTATTCAGTTACAGAGACTACACCTGGAAACCATCTATTAGTCTGTGGTATTATTCATTCAAGGGATGACTACTGCTGTTTCTAGCTGGGGGTTCCTTCCTCTGGACTAAAAATATTTAGGGGAGGAGATGTGCTTTCCCGCTTAGAAGGTGCATGTGAACCCAATGATTATATTTATGTTATATGATGTTACTACAATGAAGGAAAATCACTGTGGTAGGTATACTTAAGGTCTGTACCCACAGTTCAAGTTAGATATTGAAATGGTAAATATCTCCAGGTACCTACTGCAAGCGACTTGTCAAAAGATGTCGTAAATCATTAGAAGAAAGTCCTTAACAATTTTTGATGTGCTTTATAATTAACCTGAATTGCCTGAACCATATTAAAAAAAAAAAAAAAAAAAAAAAAAAAAAAAACTTAAACCTCAAAAATTCTGCAATTAAAATAAGATTTTCCAGGTGGCAGGAAGTTACTGGAAACACTAACTCAATAAGTCTTAAGAAGTATAGCAGCAAATTGAGAGAAAACAAGATATTGGCAGATCTAATGTCCCTGATTGTGCTAACTTTTATGGGTTTTATGTGTGCTATCACCCATGATTTCTTTTAGATGGAATGCAACAGCAAACCTTTAAAGTCCCCGTTGGGAAATGTAAAGCAATTTTAAAATAAGAAAACAGAATTTAATATCAGCTTTTGATGCTTACTGCTTAGGATCTTTGAAAATTATAAGCGCATTAAATTGTTAGTCTAGTGTTATTAAACTAATATTTCATTTTTATTTTAGAGTCCATGCTTTAGAGAAGCTTTATGAACTCTCAACAGTCTTTCAAATGCTGGTTACTTAGCAAAGTAGATCATACTGCCTCATTATTGCAAAAAATGGACAATTTTTGGTAAAGTATTGCTGACAGCAGTTTTGTGTGTATTATTAGGAAACTGAAACTGAACAAGATATAGGTTTTTATGTCTTCCTTGAAACATTTCTTCATTGCTGCCACTGATGGGCTTTGAGTTGCACAGCTAATTAGTTGTACTACAACATTTTGCTGTAAGAGTTACTTCACCTTCTCTCCTTGTTTGTCATCCACCTGTTACAGCTTGTGTTTTCAAACTGTGAATGCTCTGGGACACAGGCTGGCACACACCGTATGTTTGTGCAGCATCTACTACAATTAGGCCCCAACCTGGCTGAGGATTACCTGTGCCAATATTCATTTGAATAATTATAAACCCTAAGCCTGGGAGAGTTCTTTGAAAAACAAAAATGCGCTGGAGCAAAAGATGTAAATATTTTCCTCTGCTTCATTGATGGAATCTATTTAGTCAAATGTTGCATAAATTAGCATAGGCAGCACAGTTTATAAGACAGATGCTTTTGCAAGAAATCAGAGCATCAGCTTAGCACATGAAGTTTCTTGGGGCAAATCCCAAAGATTTAAAAATTACTTGTGCTTCAAGAGTGAAAAATCAATATTTTTGGATATTGTTCTTCAGGTGGAATTCAAAAAAAATGATTTTTTTGAGATACTGAAAATATATTTAATCATCTCAGATGGCACCATACATATTAAATGCATGATATGTTACTTAGAATAAAATGCCTTTACATGGAAAAATTTAAGTTATCACACTTTAACTAAATAAAGAAGATATGAACAGAGAGTTCATTATTTTTCTAGTAAAAAATAATTAGAGACAATGCTGTTGTGAAATGTTTTGACATTGGCATACTGTATTTTTAATCAAGTAGTGTCAAAATCTGAAGGCATAAACAGAAACAAGATATCTCCTGATTTAATGACTCAATGAAAATAATTTAGATAGTCCAAGGGGGATGCAGATTGTAGCAAATGTTTGAACCTCCAGATCTGCAACTCAGTATTAACTTTTTACCTTCTGCTTTAGTAGAAAAGTCTTGCTGTTAATCTGAAAAGGATGTCGCTAGAATGACAAGAAAAGCTTGTGTAAAGCTCTACTACATTTTCCCTCTCTTTGATGCTAATGTGTGTTTATTGGGTTTTGACTCCCAACCATACATATTTCACATTTTTGTTTTGTTTTGTTTTGTTTTGTTTTGTTAAGCCATAGCTACAAAGCTGCAGGTTTTTTTGGATTATTTTTCTTATTCATTCATCTCTTAGACAGTGAGAGCAGGAGCGAGGAGTTTCTTAAGCATTAGTATAACTTACACAAGCTTTGGTTATAGACCATTTGAAAAATAATAAGTACAAGTTTTCAACCTTACATTTTCTAATCACTCTTCATATATTTGTCCCACCTCATCAACATCCATGCAGCATGAGGAAATAACGTGTGTGTAGCGATCATGGGTTGCAAGGCTCCCCATGAAAGGAAATTATCAGTGAGGCTTACTGACAGCTTGTGCAAGTAATATAAACATGGAAACAACCCTTGTTAGTCGGAAATGTGCATGAAGACATGAGTACAAAAGGCAAGGGAATTCATATCTAATTTGCCCACAGTTTTGCTAAGTCACCTCTCCTGTACAGACAAGACTAGATCCTTAGGCCAGCAGCTATCCCTGCTAACCCCCTGTATGAGAGGACTCTGGATGTGAAGAGAGCTTGGACTCTTCACAAATCTTGCTGCTCTTACTCCTGTATTTATATCCATGCTAGATGTCACCTAGCATATTATGATACTATGGCCTCCCTAAGCCATTTGTCTAAACTTATGCCTCGCTCTTGAGTGATACCCTTGTGGAGGTTAGAGCACACCAGAACAATATTGCCCATTTCCTCCTATTTCTGCTCAGAAGAATAAAACAGACTACCAGTGTTCCTATCAGATGAGTTCTAACAAGCAAATAGACACACATTGTCCCATAATAACTCCACTTTCTTCATTTGTCTAACATGGAAGATGTTCAAAGTTGATACCACCTTTTGTACATGCAGTGCTGTTCAAAGATGCCTTAAGTCAAAGCTGACTTCAGTGAAATGACATGCCATCTAGCAATGGGTTTGTCATGCATGTTGGTATTAATCTACAAAAAAAAAAAAAAAGCAGTTAAGAAAAGAGAAAGCAGATTCATCAATGTCTGGAGCTGCTACTTGAATGGCTCTCAAAAGAGCCACCTTTTGCCATTACCGTTCAAAGATGGAAATTACACTCGTGTCATGGTGATGACTAAAAAAGCATTAGATTTCTACCTTAAACCTTGCCACTAGTGTTTTCAAAACAAGAAGAGTAAATTAAAAATAAAAATAAAAAATAAAATAAATTAAATATAAATATAAATATAAATATAAATATAAATATAAATATAAATATAAATATAAATAAATATAAATATAAATATACATATACATATACATATACATATACATATAAATATAACTATAAATATAAATATAAATAATATAAACATAAACATAAACACAAACATAAACATAAATATAAATAACAGCCTTGAAAACAAAAATAATAAAAGATCTGCTATAGCAGAAAGTCTGGAAATGTGACTGCTGGAGAAATTCTAAATCGTCTTTCACATTAGATCTAAAACACAAGATGCCAGTGAAAAGATAGGTAGACACAAAATCTGAGATATTAATCTGGGATGAATCTACGACAAAACAGAGAAACTATTGAAAGATCCAGGATTAACCCTTAAGAAAGCAGTTACAGTTTACAGCATAATGAAAGTTACCCAATGAAGAACGAAGTTTGCAGAATATAAACCATTCCTCTGAGGTGGACCTTTGAGACAAACTATGAAAACAAAATGACATCAGAGGAAAAAAAAAAAAGGAAAAAAAAGAGGTTTTTTTCGAGGAAGTCAGAATCCTCCAGCAACAGATGGAGCTGAACACAGTGTGGCAAACATCATGAGCCAAGAAGATACCAAGTGTTTGGAAAGCACTTCATATTGGATTACACTTACCAGAGTTTACAAGCTCTGGCACAGCACTTAAAGCTTGAACAGAAAGGATCACTGGAGCAATGGACAGTTTTGTGGCCAAAGGCTAAGGATTATAAATCAGAAAAACAAATGGGACATAAATACTGAGTCCAAGAACGAAATGGAAATGTAGCACTGGAGGAAATGCATGAAGGGTATAAGAATGGAGCACAGAGAGTGTAAACAAATAGTAAATGCAAAGAAAACATTGTATATATGGGACCATATACAACATCTAGTTATAAAACAGACCCTTTGTCTCCTCCTTTGTGCACATTCAGTAGAAGTCTGGGGAATAAAACAACTGAAAAAGTCAGAGAAAGTCTTGCAGAAGACAGGTCTATGGTTAGTTGAAGACCAAGGAGATGTGAAAAAGTTATAAAGATCTTTAGCCTATGGCTGGAGTTGAAAAAGGAGACAGCTAATCTCATTGGGAGCCATAGAGCAAGCAACAGAATGGACAGCTTTGCTATATATATGTGAGTTCACATATGTATAGAACTAAAATAAGCACTAAATAAATCTGTGAAAAGGAAACATTTTTATTACCTGCCTGGGAAGAAATCCTAGGAAGAATGGCACAAAGCTCAGCTAATAAGATCTGCACTGAGCCAATATGACTGCCTCCGCATTGTCCCCCTGGAAGCAGGAGCATGGCAGAATGAAGCGACACCAGGATGGCTCCAAACCCAGTCATCTGGACCCCAAGAGTGGCAGCAAGGAAATGCTGAGGAAGAAACATTGCATTGCAGCTAAAGCAATTAGAGCTCCTTCAGTATTGTCTGGGTTTCTTTTAAACAGAGTCTCCCAGCCAGTTTCCAGGAAGGGACAGCTGTGTGGAAAACTATCTATTTGATTTAGGAAAGTTTTTAATGGGTATATTTTATGTTTCAGACACACACACACACAAAAAAAAGGTGTGTGGGGGGTAATTATCAGGCAGTCATCTTATACTTGCATAATAAACATGTACTTTTGGCACAAATACTGTACAATAGATTTGCTCACAGTAACACCAGCAAATTCCCTAAACCATCTCCATTTGATTTACCGGGCTTCCCAACCATGTGGGTTGGATAGTGTACAAGTTGTGCAGCAGATTTATATATATCTCTGTCAAGAGAATTCAAAGTAGCCCTCTACTTAGAAAATGAATTTCAGACAACCAGATAGGTTTGAAACATTTTGCCACAAGCAGATCATTTGTGCAAGATCATCTACAAAAAGATGCTACCTCTGGCTTAAAAACAGTGTTTGCCTGCAGATTCTTGAGGTGCAGTAGAATAGTCTGGTGCAATACCAATGTATACTGGTGTCTAAACATGAGTCAGCAGTAAATGCTGGCATTCTGGGCTTTATTAACAAAAATACATGCAACTGATGAAGAAAAGTGATTATATGCCCTTATCTGGTGCTCATTAGACCAAATCTGGAATATTGCTTCCAGTTTTAGTTCACAGTGAACGGAAGCCACCAGGGTGACTGGGGCTGACAGCATTTGCTCTGTGAGCAGAGGTTGTGAGACCAGGTCTCTTTCCACCTGGAGACAATACAGCCTGCATGTGTCTGCAGGGAAGTTAGCAAGAATATAAAGCCTTCTTATATGGCAGATGGGTGTAAAACAACAATCCCAAACTAAAAGAGGGGAACTTCCAGCTAAGTCCAAGGAAATAAATTGTCCAAGAATGTCCACAAAGACAGGGAAATGTTGGGACAGGGTGCCCAGAAATTTGTGAAGTTTTTGCCATGGATGTCTTAAAGACCGAGCTCGACAAAGCCCTGAGCATTCTGGTCTAAATATTGAATTCCTTTCTGACTGTTCTTTGAGCAAGATGTTTGAGTGGATGTTCTCCTGAGGTCCCTACCAACCTAAAAGATCTCATGGAAGGTCATCTTCCAAGTTCCCAGATATTCAGTAGTGGGTTATGTGAGCAGCCAAATATTTCCCATTTTCTTATGGAAGGTCTGAGTGCAGAATGTGTTTACGGGTGTTATGAATGTTAATGTGGAAAAATACATGAATTCTAATTACAAAATGCTAATGGGTGAATGAGATTAAAAGCAGGATGTCTTGATTGATAGCAGGAAGTCTTAAGATGGTGACTTCTAGAAAATCTTGAACACTTTTGACATTTTGTTTAGGAAACAGTGTTGATTGTAACAAGACTGGAGCAGGGATGAAAATTTTGGCCTTAAGTTCACATGGTCTGTATTTTCATTTTAAAAAGGCTGTATCTGATTAGTCTATCATTCATTCTCCTGCATTCTCAAATGTTCAATAATAAATGATGGAGAAAGCTGCAGGTCATATTAGTCTTTCTGAATGTGTATGTATACATTAGCATTACTAAATGGTCTGTTACTGCATAATTAAGCCCACAACATGCTTCTTTACATTCAGTACCACACAAGTGTTCCAAGTTCAGCTATTCAAAGTTATGATAGGCATCTAAGTCATGTGTAAATCAGAGGACCAAAGTTAAATGCCTAATTTCATTATATAATCCATGAAGAAAATTGGATACTTCCACAAAATGCAATCAGAACATCATTAGCTCATCTATATTAACACATAGATCCCATTAGCTACCATATAGCTGACATTTCTCATAAACTGTTTCAGAGGAAAGTTAAAGTTACTGCTCTACATGGTAGAAAATATCCCAATTAGAACTGGCCAGGAAATTTCCAGTTAAATAGAATAGGCATGAGAGGTGGTGGGTATTTTTGTTTGTTTGTTCTTTTTGTTTTGTTTTGTTTTCTTTTCTTTTTATTTTAGTTTTTGTTTTCTGGAAAAGTGACATATACTTGATGAAAATCATCAGGTTCAATACTCTTTTTTTTTCTTTTTTTTCTCCTAAATACAGCAGGAAGCCCTTCCACAAAGAGGGCTGGTATACTGTGAGCCTAATAAAGAGAAAAAGTCATGGTTATAGGCAACAATATTATGTAGACTGGTCTTGGAGGCCCAACCTTGGCTTTCAGGTTATATATCTATAGCTTTCATTTCAGCCAGAAACCAGTTCATGTTGGTATAGTCAATCTTTCACAAACTCTGGAGGTAGGTTTTATCTTTAGACATCTACAACATGTACTGATATATCAGAGCTGCTCTGTTAAGACTCCCTTTATTATCAGTGGGGAAGAAGCAGGTACCAAGAAAAAATGATTCATCTGACCTGTCCTAGAGATCTACTGAAGGACAAGATGACTCACCCTCCAGAAATTTGTATTACTCTACATTGACAAGAAAAGAAGTTGAGACAAGCGGCCCAGATGCCAGTAAATCTGAACTAAGCAAACAATTCTAATGCATAAGGCTAGAACCAACAACACTCTTCTAAGAGGGACAAACAGCCTCAGTCCTAAAGAAGAACCAGATTTGCAGTGTACCTACTTCAGAGATTATTAAAACACAAACCTAAAAGCAGTATCACAGTACTATCATCAGAACCATACATTTGAAAATCAAATTCTCTATTTGTTGACAGTCTTACATTGGTAAAGCTACAAGAGATCAGAAAGACAATTTATTTTTCAGAATCTTTATACACCTGAACCACATTTTATTAGCTTTATATCCCTGAACCTTTATTTGGCCACAAACCAGCGCAGCCCTTTCTGAGTAGTATCACTTTTTCATTAATGTGCAAAGGTATACCTTGAGGTAAGTAGACAAAAAGAAGGAAAACTTTGGAGCTTCCCTTGCTTCTCTCCAGGAGAGTAAATTTTCTCCAAATCTGTAATTTAAAGGGTACCACTGTAAGCAGTTCAGTTCACACCCCATTAGTAAGTTCACAGCCACTGTTTCCATTCCTGTTATTTCCTCATTATAGATCATGATTTCCTAGAGCCTTTCTGAAGGAATTATATAATTCAGTGAAAATCTGTCTTGCTCTGCCTCTTTTTTCCATTTGTTGTTGTTGTTGTTGTTTGTTTGTTTGTTTGTTTAACCCAAACGAAGCAAATTTTGTCTCTGATGGCTCAAGAGGAAAACTGAAAAATTTGTTTGGGAGAAAGTGCTCCACCACAACTGAAAGAAACATTTTCAGAAATCATATAATTCCCCTGTAAGGCTGCCAGGCTGTCTACCAACCCAAGTTTAGCAGTGCAGCTTTTCTAAGCCCTCTGTCCTCCTCCTGTAGTGCTCAGTTCAGCTGCAAGATTAGTTCCAGCTACGCAGAGTGATCCTCGAGGCCACTGCATCTTCAGCACCTGATGAAGAAAGCAGCCTCAGCACCTGATGAAGAAAGGGATGTGAAAGGAGTAGGAGGAGGCTATGGAGGAAAATGTACATACTTGAAAATAAAAGGGAAGCCAAAATGGTACAGATGGGCAATTTGACAGAACAACAGTGTGGTCACTGAACCAAAACTTAACAGAGTATGTCTGGAGAGCTGGAGAGGAAAGGAGCTAATTGTCCTGTCTGTCTCCTCTTAAAGAAAACAGTAGCAATGCACATCCTTGGGTGAGACAGAAGCAGTGTGACAAACACCTGGAAAGGTCATCACCTTCTTCTGGACTGAGAAAAGCAACCAGAGAACACAGCCTTTCACCAAAAGAGAGGCCAAAGTTCCCAGCAGATTCATATTGCTCTTATCCCTCCCCCCAAAAGCAGTTTTCCATCCTACTAATCCATGTAGGGTTTATCTCTCAAAGGCTCAAAGCCTTCCAGCTAGACGGCAACTTCATGTGAGTAAGAGAGGACCATAAGTGCTGAAGTGAGTTGCTTCTGCTGGTGGTTTAATACAGATTTTAGTTTAGCTGGGCACTATGAACAGCAGGGTGGCCAGGCAGCAAGCCATGGTGAGGAAGCAACATAGCCAGCACCAGCATTGGTCTCTTCCCTGTGGTTGTTCATCAGCAGATGTCAGATAAGGTGGATTTTGCAAGGGCTACTCTTGCTAGCACAGCTGTGTTGGTACCAGGAGTATTTATGAAAGTAGCACTGAAATATTTGGTTACACATAACTATCTACTGTTGTATTTCAAAAAAATGATATTGAACATTCAGAAAACTCCAGAATGATCTAGAAAAAGAGCAGGAATATTTTCAAGAATTTCATCTGGATCTTCTTAATAAAGAGAAATGAGGCTTCTTTTCAAATACTGTAGTCACAGAAAAATCAGGAAGAGCCACCCCTTTCTAGATGAACAACTAAGAGAAAAAAAATCTGCCATTCCCATTTCTCACAAATCAACACATGGTTAGCAAAAGAATGCAAGTACCTCCAAAGGTAATTACCCTTTCTGACCTGGGTGGCTAATCAACATATTGAGGCTGTAGATGTGCATCCAGATCTGGCTGCAACAGAACCAAAGATATTGTTTGCCCCAGCTCATTTCCAGATGTCTGTCACCATCACTTTACTGGAGGTTAAAAACAAGCCAAGCAAGCTTAAATGCCATAACTATAAGATCTCCTCTAGGCTGAAGTGCTGCAACTCATCTGGGTCCTCAAGTCATCACCTGAACAAACACACCAGCAGTGCTGGGGGTCTCAAACATCTGCTACCTCTGGTTAAGGACTGTCTCTGTATGGAGAACTGAGATAGTCCCTTCACCCCTCATGCTGCTGGATTAAAACAGCTCTTTCCTGACAACACTTCCCCCTAAAAACTCTGTCTCTAGGGTTTTCTCAGGTCATACTGCAATCTTTCTCTGACTTGCTGCTTGCCTTGGCTGTCAACTTCTCTGGTGTTTCTGCCATCTCCACACAGCCCCCTCTCTGGCAGCTTGTCCCACAATACCCATCCTCCAGCAGAGCCCTTCTCCCACATAGTTCAGATCCCCGCAGCTGGTGTGTGTTTTGAGTCATAGTTCTCAGGGTTTCAGTTGTCTGCTTTGTAAAGGAGCTTAACTCCTTTATGGCAGGGTAGCAAAGTGCATGGGTTGTTCAGAGAAAGAGCAAATCAGCTGGCCCTTGTCTGCATTGAAACTAGGCACAGAGAATTACCATAAGGTAGAAATTTAAGTGGCTCTCCAATACAGGAGTTACAGTGGGCTGGATTTTGTGAAAGGGACATGACACAACACCTGTGGGGAAGGGACGACATCTACAAGGACGTGAACAGGCTTGAGAGGCAGGCCCATGTCAACCTCATGAAGTTCAGCAAGGCCAAATAGGTTGGAGCAATCCTAAACGTTAGTACAGGCTGGGTGATGAGTGGTTTGAGAACAGTCCTGTGGAAAGGATACTTGGGAGTATCGATGGACAATAAACGAAATATGAGTCAGCAATGTGCCCTTGCAGCTCAGAAAGCCAACTGTATCTTGGGCTGCATCAAAAGTAGTGTAACTAGCAGGTCAAAGAAGGTGATTTTACTACATTCTTGTGAGACCCCACCTGCAGTATTGTCTTCAGCTCTCGTGCCCGCAGCATAAGGAAGACATGGATGCATTAGAACGAGTCCAAGGAGGGCTACAAGTATGTTCAGATGACTAGAGCACCTCTCCTATGAGGACAAGCTGAAACTCTTGCTCTAATTTTTTTTGATATATTTGTATCTCCTGGCCTCACTCTATGTTTGATCTGAGAGGCTCCATGGTGCATCCAAAGGGCCCTCAGGCAGAAAGCATGAAGGGCCCTGTCATTACTGAATCTTCTGCAGTGAGATTTCTTGCCTGCTTTCTCAAGTTCATGTAGAGACTAAGCTGTCATCTGAACTTTCAGGTTTTTTCAGAGCTGAACGTATTTTCTCAGACTTCTGCAATGCAGTTATCATTATACTTTTTCACTGTGTAATCCCTCTTTGCTGAATGTAGCCCTATGAAGCTGTTCACTTCTACTTCCCATTTGTTTTATAAACCCTATTTTCTTGAGAGATTTCCTTGTATTAACAGCTTATAACATTTTCTTCCTGAGATATTTTTCATTCTGACCTGAAAACTTAATTCTCATCTCCCTGTTTTTTAATCTTTCAAGCTGCATCAACTGAACATTCTCTCTCGCTTTCCTCAAGATTTTATTTTTTTTTAACTATTTGGCTTTGATCTTTTTGTGATTGTTATACAAACAGGGCCAGGTGAACTTCAAATAACACGTGGTGGTCCAGGGGTTTGAAACAGAGCTAAATTAGAACTGTATTTTTAAATACACATATTGCCTAACTTTCAGTGAACCTCTATGAATTTTGTTTCTATATTTGTTTACTTTTTGTTTTATTCCACTAATCAACTCATGAAAAATTTTACCAAGAACAAGTCAATAGCTAAACTTGTTATCAGTCAGGTGTAAAAATGTAAAATCAATATAATCACTTTCTTGCTATCCTTCTCTCTTAGAAACACAGAGGGAATGAAAACAGTGGAAAACATAACAAATTGAATACAATGTAGTGGAGAAGAGGAAGACAGTGCATGATTGTTTCTTTTGCTGCCCTAAAACCTTTCTTCTTCCACCTTCTACTCTCTGAAAGAGTAGTTTTTATTTTTAGGGTTGCCTCTAAACTACACGAAATGTGTAGTCATGTGCAACTGCAAGTATTTCTTCTAAACTCTTAGCTGGGAAGAATGAAGGTGAAAACTGAAAAGTGGAGTACTTGGGTAAAAGGACAGCTGAGCCTAGGTTAAACTAACTGGGCATTGTTAGTTACTATGCTCACCTTTACCAACTGATTTCTTGGAGGAAATCTGCAAAAATACAGTCATGCCTGATGAAGTCTGGCAGCAGCGTGCTCTATCCATTAGCATGTACGTTGTCCCCTACTAGTTACTTATGGGATGGAGGAATCTTCTGTTTGCCCCATACCCCAGATTATATTGCTGGTAGTAGTGTTTCTAGTGTTCCTCAGTCAGAAGAAGCAGCCTTGGTAGGGGTCAGACAAGCAGCCCTTTTCAGGTCTCAGAGTACTGGGCCACTGGTCAAGTCTAACATTAGTTTCTTTCCTGCTATAAGTAAAATCCTCCTCTTACCTTCTGCCAACCCCCAGCTTGGAATAATATCACCATCCTACATTTCATATGAGTATGTTCATTTTCTGTAACACACCTTGTTTTCCTTCCAGTACTCACTATCCTTCAGTAAAAAATTTTCTGACATGGATCTGCTCTGGCAATAACCTGATGGCAAGAAATCCAGATAAGCACATAATAACTTTGTATTAACCTGACTTACAACCTCTAAATCAGCCAGATATCCTTGCCTACTTTGTGAATCTCTTCTGGGCACCTTAATCTTTTGAACCCCACCACAGCACATAAACATTAAACACATTAGCAGTGACATGGCTTTGTATTTGCTTAGCTAGCCCTCTAAAATGTTCACAGTGCCTGGTCCACAGATGAACATGACTAAATATCAGTCTATGAAAGCAGGATGGCTCCATGCTTTGAAAAATCTCAGGCTGCTGTCTTACAGGAGCCGGTATGCCTGATGCACATGAATCTTTTTCTAATTCTACTGGGCTTGAAGCTGCTTTTGATAAGAGTAAGACAGCAGGAAGGCAAAACAAACACAGCTTCTGAACACGGCTAAACTTTTAGGAGCTTGTAAGGTATTTCCTCAAATCAGTACTAGAAATGTGCTGAACAGGGCAGACAAACACTGTATACCGAGTGTCTTAACCACCATGCAACATATGTAGAGTATGCACAAAAAAATAATAATAATAATACAAGGTCTATATAAGATGTTTATGATCTTTGGCAGGTGTCTTTCACACCAATATTTAAGTTCTTTGAGTTTCCATTACAGATCTTGACATGGAAATGCAAAGGAGTATGATATTAACATCAGGATCTTGGCAAGATTAAAAAAAAAAAAAACATAGAATCATAGAATCATAGAATCATAGAATATCCTGAGTTGGAAGGGACCTATAAGGATCAGCAAGTCCAAATCCTTATGTTTTTATTTTAATATATTATTTTGTGCATTAAATTAATATTAAAAGTTGTTCTCATTAATCTGAGATAATAATCAACCTAAACCTCCCCTGGTGTAACATGAGACCATTCCCTCTGGTTCTATTGCTAGTTATCTGTGAGAAGAGGCTGACCCCCAGTTCCTCACACTTTCCCTTCAGGTGGTTATAGAGAGCAATAAGGTGTCCCCTGATCCTCCTCTTCTCCAGACTAAATAACCCCAGTTCCCTCAGCCGCTCCTCACAGGACTTGTGCTTCAGGCCCCGCACCAGCTTCATAGCCCTTCTCTGGATATGCTCCAGGGCCTCAATGTCTTTTTTGTAGTGAGGAGCCCAAAACTGAACACAGTACTGGAGGTGCAGCCTCACCAGAACTGAGTACAGGGGAATGATCACCTCCATGGCCCTGCTGGCTACGCTATTCCTGATACAAGCCAGGATGCTGTTGGCCTTCTTGACCACTTGAGCACACTGCCAGCTCACTTTCAGACAAGCATCAACCAATACCCCCAAATCCTTTTCCTCTGCACAGCTTTCCAGCCACTCTCCCCCAAGCCTGTAGTATTGCATGGGGTTGCAGTGACCAAAGTACAGGGCCCAGCACTTAGCCATGTTGAACCTCATCCCATTCGCCTCTGCCCATCAACCCATCCTGTCCAGGTCCCTCTGCAGACCCTTCCTACCGTCTGGCAGATCAACACTTCCCCCCAGCTTGGTGTCGTCTGCAAACTTACTGAGGGTGTACTCAATTACCTCATCTAAATCATCAATAAAGATATTAAAGAGGATGGGCCCCAACACCAACCCATGGGGAACATCATTGGTGACGGGTCGCCAGCTGGATTTCAACTCCATTCGTCACCACTCTCTGGGCCTGGCCATCCAGCCAGTGTTTATGCCAGCAAAGAGTGTACCTGTCCAAGCCATAGGCTGCCAGCTTCTCTAGGAGAGTACTGTGGGAGACCATATCAAAGGCCTTGCTGAAGTCTAGGTAGGCTACTTCAACAGACTTTCCCTCACCCACCAGGCAGGTCACCTGGTCATAGAAGAAGATGAGGGAATATGAGGTTGGTGAGGCACAACTTGCCTTTCAAGAACCCATGCTGACTGGGGCCTGATCCCCAGGTGTCCTGCGCATGTTGTGTGATTGCATTCAAGACGACCTGTTCCATCACCTTTCCTGGCACTGAGGTCAGGCTGACAGGCCTGTAGTTCCCCAGATCCTCCTTACAACCCTTCTTATGGATTGGTGCCACATTAGCAAGTCTCCAGTCATCTGAGACCTCTCTGGATGACCATGATCACTTACAGATGATGGAAAGCAGCTCAGCAATCACATCTGCCAACTCCCTCAGCACCCTCGGGTGTATCCAATCTGGCCCCATGGACTTGTGACAGTCCAGGTGGAGCAGCAGGTCTCTAACTGTAAACCTTAACTGTAAACTGTAACTCTAACTCTAAACTTTTGAGGGCTTAGGTTTGGCAGAATTGCAATGTCACTTTATATATCCACAAAACTTCTCAAAATCCCAAGAAAACAAACCATGGTAGCCACAATGACCAGTTTCACTGCTACTTTTGTCTTCCCAAAAAGCTCTACAGTCACATCTTCAAAGCAGCACTGAAGCTTCCTTCATACTCTGATTTCATGCCTTCACTCCAGTTGGCTGGAATTGGGATTGTCTTTTAGCTATCTGCATCCATGCAGGAGACTTCTAGTTCAAGGACTAATAACAGTACAAACAACAGATACTAATGGCAAAATAGTCCTTTAGAATCAAATATCATATTGATCATTAAGCTTTATATATCTGATTGGACTTAGGAAAATAAATCATATCCTCATCTTCATATGGAAAGTGGTAAAAAAACATTAATCTACTGCCCCGTGTGAACAGTCTCTTTCTATCACACTGCTTCTCTATCAGAGCAGTAAACTGCATATCCAGCATCCAAGATTAGAACCATTTATCACTTAGAAACTGAATATTTAGTAAGATATACGTGACAAAATTATACGTCTCAGCAGGCACTTTTCCATATATATAGGCTATAATCCCGATTATTTCAATACAACTGAGTACATCATTTACTGTTGAAAAATCTATAGGATAAAGAGATGATATGGAAATTGTCATGGTAAATTATGATCTGTCTTTAACAAGGACTCAAATAGTCCTTTTACAAGGACTCTGCTCCCAAGAGGATGCAGAAGATGCAAAACTTATATTTTAATGTAATGTAATGTAATTTAGTGAAATGCAATGTTTCCAGTATTTAGGGTAGCCAGTATTTGGAAAATCAATGCAGAACCAGCTGATTCCTCATTATAATGTAGTTGGCAGCAACGTGCAGAGGTATATAGGAGAAAGATTTTTTTGGGCTAGGGATATGAAAGGGATTCAGCAAGTTTGTTCATACACAGCATGAATCCACGTGACAGAATGCTCTTGGAGGAGAGAAACCAAAACAGTAAACCTCACCCATTAGATGTGCAGTGTTGTTACTAGCCACAATAGCCCTCAGGTAAACAACATTTGCACAATGGAAAAAGAACTGTCTGATAACAACTGCTTTCTCTATGCACAAAGTCCCTCTCTTTAGCCTTTGTTGAACTCCTAACAGGCCTGTGAGGAGAGGCTGTATATGTTCAACTTGCTTAGTATACAGGCTAAAAGAAGACTGTGCTGAAAGATGCAGAGTGGTTTGGTTGTACTCTATCATGCATCCCTTTCAGTTGCTGCCATGATCTGGCCCAATGCTGGGGCGACTTGGCTGAGCAAAGACTTCAAGATTTGACTATATATACTATAATATCATGGTACAGCAGACTACACCTTATAATAATTCTGCACAACTGTGTAGAATTTGTGCCTTTATAAAAAAAGTTGGGCATTCTTTCTCAAAAAAAAAAAAAATCATGTATAATGTAGCTGTTGAAAGAAAGGTTATTACTAATAAAAATAAAATGACTAGGGCCATGTGAGCAAACATGGGAACAAATGCATATCCATATGGAAACTCAGCACTAGAGCTGAAAGCTTATGAAAACACCTGCATCTAAATTTTGACCTTCGACTTTTCTCCTAGTTATATTTCCCCAGGCTTAGCCAAAAACTGCAAATAAACAATCCAATCAAACTGCAGGACTTCTCCAGGAATTCACTGTGTCCATCTGTTTGTGAATCAGTCACAGGCAGAATCAAGTAAACAATAAATACATGAAGATACAAATAATAAGTCTTTATTGAGGGAAAAAGCATATCTATTCATGCCAGGAATGTGTTGTGTGTTCTAAAACTAGTGGTATTTTTTTACATTTATTCTGGGAGAAGGATAAAAGGCAGCTTCTCATCAGGCTTTCTGTGATTTCTTAACAGACATTTCATCAGTTGCTGTTTATTCCCTTTATATTTCTTCCATAGTGCAAAGTTTATGCAACTGTTCATTATGTTATTATAATTTCCTCCTAGTTTGTGTGTTCGCAGTGAAAGGGGTCCCATGGAGTTTAGAAGAAAATTCTTAATTCTGTCTGAAATGTTGTTAGCTTTTTCTATTAAAAGAAACATTTATGATACTGAAAGGTACTGCAATGCTGAAAAAAATTGAGGGGATTTTTAAGGTGAAGAACAGACTAAAGAAAGCAAATTGACTATTATTAATTTAAAAAGTTGCTACAGCGAAGATTTTTTTTTTCCTCAGTACCACTGGGGATACTACAAGAAAGAGTTTAAACTGAAGCAAAGGGGAAAAATATGTTTCTCTATTTGTTCACATTATGAATTTAGCATCCACTGGGGTATTGTTGCCATTCTCTCAATGTAGCTACTTTTATCATGGTATTCAAGTCATTCTCAGGAAGGTCTTCTTTTCTGCAGTTCACCTAGTGCCATGTTGCTTCTTCCTGATGCATGCCCAAAGACATTCTCCATTTCCCAAGTGATCCCGGCTATTCATGCTATTCAAAGACAGCTCAAAAGTGTAGACAAACTGAAATGTTTTATCCTCTTGAATGAGGGCAAAGCAGCCAAAGGGCAGTGTGATTCAATATTTCATGGTACTGAGGGGCGGTTGGGAAGGAATGGTGGAAAAGATTTATGTAGGGTGGACTTTTCTGATGGGCAAAGGAAGTCTGCACACTTAGGCAGTGGATAGGATTGATGAAGAGAAGGGTTATTCTTTGGTTTTCAGGGTGATTTTGTGGAAGGGGGCTGGGAGGTGTCCTTCTCTGAGAGGCCGTTAGTGATGTCTTCCTTTCCACATTTCACAGAATCACAGAATCGTCTAGGTTGGAAGAGACCTCCAAGATCATCTAGTCCAACCTCTGCCCTAACACTAACAAGTCCTACACTAAACCATATCACTAAGGGCTACATCTAAACGTCTTTTAAAGACCTCCAGGGACAGTGACTCAACCACCTCCCTGGGCAGCCCATTCCAATGCCTAACAACCCTTTCAGTAAAGAAGTTCTTCCTAACATCCAACCTAAACCTCCCCTGGCGCAACTTTAGCCCATTCCTCCTCGTCCTGTCACCAGGCACGTGGGAGAATAGACCAACCCCCACCTCTCTACAGCCTCCTTTAAGGTACCTATAGAGAGCGATAAGGTCTCCCCTGAGCCTCCTCTTCTCGAGGCTAAACAACCCCAGCTCCCTCAGCCGCTCCTCATAAGACTTGTTCTCCAGACCCCTCACCAGCTTCGTTGCCCTTCTCTGGACTCTCTCGAGCACCTCCATGTCCTTCTTGTAGCGAGGGGCCCAAAACTGAACACAGTACTCGAGGTGCGGCCTCACCAGAGCCGAGTACAGGGGGACAATCACCTCCTTAGACCTGCTGGCCACACTGCTTCTTATGCAAGCCAGGATGCTGTTGGCCTTCTTGGCCACCTGAGCACATTGCTGGCTCATATTCAGCTGCCTATCAACCAGTACTCCCAGGTCCTTCTCCTCCAGGCAGCTTTCCAACCACTCTTCTCCCAGCCTGTAGCTCTGCTTGGGGTTGTTACGCCCCAGGTGCAGGACCCGGCACTTGGCCTTGTTGAACTTCATGCAGTTGACCTCAGCCCATCGGTCCAGCCTATCCAGATCCTCGTGCAGAGCCTTCCTTCCCTCGAGCAGATCGACACACGCAGCTAACTTGGTGTCGTCTGCAAACTTACTGAGGGTGCACTCGATCCCCTCATCCAGGTCATCGATAAAGATATTAAAGAGGACCGGCCCCAGCAATGAGCCCTGGGGGACTCCACTAGTAACCGGCCTCCAACTGGATTTGGCTCCATTCACCACAACTCTTTGGGCCCGGCCATCCAGCCAGTTTTTAACCCAACAAAGCGTACGCCAGTCCAAGCCATGAGCAGCCAGTTTCTTGAGGAGAATGTTGTGGGAAACGGTGTCAAAAGCCTTACTGAAGTCAAGGTAGATCACATCCACAGCCTTCCCCTCATCCACCAAGCGCGTCACTTGGTCATAGAAGGAGATCAGGTTCGTCAAGCAGGACCTACCTTTCATAAACCCATGCTGACTGGGCCTGATCGCCTGGTTGCCCTGCAAGTGCGGCGTGATGACACTCAAGATAATTTGCTCCATGAGCTTCCCTGGCACTGAGGTCAAATTAACAGGCCTATAGTTCCCCGGGTCTACCCTCCAGCCCCTCTTGTAAATGGGCATCACATTTGCTAGCCGCCAGTCGACTGGGACCTCCCCTGACAGCCAGGACTGCCGATAAATAATGGAAAGCGGCTTGGCCAGCTCCTCCGCCAGTTCGCTCAGTACCCTCGGGTGGATCCCATCCGGCCCCATCAATTTGCGTATATCCAAGTGTCGTAGCAGGTCGCCAACCATTTCCTCATGGATAGCGAGGGCCACATCCTGCTCCCCATCCCCTTCCACCAGCTCAGGGTACCAGGTATCCAGAGAACAACCGGTCTTGCCGCTAAAGACTGAGGCAAAGAAAGCATTGAGCACCTCAGCCTTTTCCTCATCTTTTGTAACTAAGTTTCCCCCCGCATCCAGTAAAGGATGGAGATTCTCCTTTGTCCTCCTTTTTGTGTTGATGTATTTGTAAAAACATTTTTTATTATCTTTAACGGCAGTAGCCAGATTGAGCTCCAGATGAGCTTTGGTCTTTCTAATTTTGTCCCTGCACAGCCTCGCAACATCCTTATAGTCCTCCTGAGTGGCCCGCCCTCTTTTCCAAAGATTATAAACCCTCCTTTTTCTCCTAAGCTCAAGCCACAACTCTCTGCTCAGCCAGGCCGGTCTAGTTCCACGTCGGCTCGTCTTTGGGCACGTGGGGACAGACCGCTCCTGAGCCATTAAGATTTCCTTCTTGAGGAGTGCCCAGCCTTCCTGGACTCCTTTGCCCTTCAGAACCTCCTCCCAAGGGACTCTGCCAACCAGAGTCATGAACAGCTCAAAGTCAGCCCTCCGGAAGTCCAAGACAGCAGTTTTACTGGTCCCCTTCCTGACTTCGCCAAGAATAGAGAACTGAACCATTTCGTGGTCACTCTGCCCAAGACAGCTCTCGACCACCACATCTCCCACCAGTCCGTCACTGTTTGTGAACAGAAGGTCTAGCGGGGCGCCTCCCCTGGTAGGCTCTCTAAACAGCTGCATCAGGAAGCTATCTTCCACGCTCTCCAGAAACCTCCTAGACTGCTTTCTCTGGGCTGTGTTGTGCTTCCAGGATATGTCTGGGAAGTTGAAGTCCCCCACGAGAACAAGCGCTGATGATTTCGCGGCTTCTGCCAGCTGCCTGTAGAACTCCTCATCAGTCTCCTCATCCTGGTTCGGCGGTCTATAACAGACCCCCCACCAGGATGCTTGCCTTGTTGGCCTTCCCTCTGATCCTAACCCACAGGGACTCAACCTTATCATTCCCAGCCTCAAGTTCCTCAACATCTAAACACTCTCTAATATAGAGAGCCACACCACCACCCCTTCTGTGCTGCCTGTCCCTTCTGAAGAGCCTATAGCAAGACATTGCAGCACTCCAGTCATGAGAGTGGTCCCACCACGTTTCCGTGATGGCAACCAAGTCATAGCCTTCCCGCTGCGCGATGGCTTCCAGCTCCTCCTGTTTGTTGCCCATGCTGCGTGCATTAGTGTAGATGCACTTCAGCTGGGCCATTGCCTTCTTCCCCGGCTCTGCCATTGTTCCCCCTGGCACAGCTCCAACAGGCCTTCTTTCAGCCCCATCCCCCTTCTTTCCTAGTTTAAAGCCCTCTCAACGAGCCCTGCTAGCTCCTGGGCTAGGATCCGTTTTCCCCTTAGAGACATGGACCCGTCTGCGGCCATCAGGCCGGGTGCCGAGTAAAGAGCCCCATGGTCAAAAAACCCAAAATTTCTGTGTTGGCACCAGCCTCTGAGCCACGTGTTAATCAGGTGGGCTTTCTGTGTCCTCTCGGTACCCCTCCCTGCTACTGCAGGGATAGATGAAAACACCACCTGTACTCCCGCTCCATCCACTAACCGTCCCAGTCCCCTGAAGTCCCGTTTGATAGCCTTCAGGCTTCTCTCATCAATATCATCACTGCCAGCCTGGACTATCAAAAGAGGGTAGTAGTCAGAGGGGCGGACCAGGTTGGAAAGCTTCCTGGCAACATCCCTGACCCTGGCCCCAGGGAGGCAGCAGACTTCCCTACGGGTATGGTCAGGTCGACAAATAGGGCCCTCCGTTCCCCTGAGAAGGGAGTCACCTACTACGATCACCCTTCTGTCTTTCTTGGTGGAGGCAGTCTTGAGGCGTGGAGTCGGCTTCCTCGCCCTAGGCATCCTCCTGGGTAGATTTTCTACCTCGTCCTCACCCACCGGTCTCTCAAACTCCAGGGCCTCAAATCTGTTACATAAGGGCACCTGGGAAGGTGGGGCCGGTAGGGGGGGGCATTGCCTGAAAGGTCGAGCAGGGACCTGTCTCCATCCCTCCTCAACTTCTAGGTCGCCTCCCTCTGCCCGACAGTGACAGGGCAGGGGGTCCATCCCCTTTAGGGGTGTCTCACCCCAGTACCTCTCCTTCAGGCCCTGCAGGGAGTCACTCCACCAGTCTATCTCCCGCTCACACTCCCTAATAGCCCTCAACCTCTCCACCTCCTCTTTGAGTTCTGCCACCAGGCGGACCAGGTCATCCACCTGCTCGCACCTCACACACACGGCGCCTCTGCCTCCCTCAGATGGCAGCAACAGGCTCAGGCAGTCCCTGCACCCAGAGACCTGAACTGCCACACTTTTTAGCAGGCAGTCAGTCTGGGTGGCCACAGACTTTCTAGTGAGAGTGCTCTGCCTAGTGAAGACCATCGCAACCCAGTTAGCAGTCGACAGCCGTTAAAGATGTTGTTCTTATGGGCGGGGGGAAACTCCGCCCTCCCTGCTCGCCGCACTCCTGGTCACTCGCGCTCCCTAGGGGCTGCTTTTGAACGGCCGGGGAGGGGGCGCTGCTGGCTCCGCCTACGCCTCGTCAGCCTCCCTCGCGGGGGCTGCCGGGTCCTGGCGGCTCCCTCGAGCGGCCTCGATGTCGGAAAAAAAGCCCTGCCTGTCCCAATCCCCCGCTCCGCTGCAGAACGCGTCTGCCCCGGAGCCGATCGCCTCGGCAAGGCGATCCTCATTTCCTCAGTCCTTCAACACTACCTACAGAGATTTCTCTTTATTAGCACTGCAGGCATTCCCAATCCCAGTCTAGTCTTCTCTGAGGGTTCCTCTGCCATCCTGATGTCTCAAGTGTTTTCTTTCCTCAGCTTCCTCACCTCCTCACTTTCTCACACCTATTCAAGGAGGCTTCTCCTCCTCTGAAAAGTCTTTTTTTTCTGCATCAACCACACAGCCCACAACACTATTTCAGATCATAAGAAAAGGTGCCATCTCTAGGTGTGAGTCTGGGACTCAATCTCCAACCTTGCCATGCTTCTGGGTACTGTGAGGTTTGGGATCACTACCTCTTCCCAGCAATAGCTACTGGCCTGTATATCCTGATCCCACCCTCAGCTTTAGCAGCTGAGGACTCAGGACACATAATGTGAGGACCAACTAAACAGATAAGAAAATATGGTCTAGAAGAAACTACCATGAGTTATACACTAAGTCCATTGAAAACTGCATTCAAAGAGCGTTCAGCAAATGTGTGTCATTACCTAACCAGAAGGGTGTATTGAATGGGTCTCTAAGGGCTGCATGTCTCAGTCATGTTAGCTTTGGAAGAGAGAGATGAGTGAGTGCGCTTGTCAAATTTGCAGGCAACGCCTCCCAGATAAGAAGAGGTTACAAGCATTTCAAAGAATTAAAAAATTAGAGAAATTATTTGAAATAAGTAGAAATTCAATAAGCAAAATCCTACCCTTAAGTAGGAACAGTTCATTGCCCAAGTATACTCATGTACTATGCATGAGTAAAAAATAATAAAATGAGCAGATTAAGTGTGAAAGTCTATTTAGATTTTCCTTTTCTTTATATCACTTCAGATGATATTAGAAAAAGACCTTAAAGTGAACCAAAAGAGATTTAGATTATGTATTAAGAAATAATTTCCAATGTCAAGTTTAGCTATGTGCTGGATTAGGTACATGCAGAAAACAGAAAATCCATCACTGGGGAAATCACCCCCACACACACACACTCATTGGCCTGGAGAAGATAAGCTCTCAAGATCCCTTCCAGCCCTAATGTCCATCAGAATATAATCACAGGGTGAGCATCAAGCATGGCTTACTGCTACTTGTGAATTACTTCTCTATTTTATACAATAATACAGCTCAGGAACAACATTTTTTAATTTTAATGTTTTGGTTTTGATTTCATATTAATATTAGAAAGCAAAAACCAAGACAGAGACCATACGATCTGGAAAAAACATTATCTTCAGCAAACACTAGACCCAGCATAATATAAATGATTTTATATATCTGAACAATAATAAAACATCCTGGAAATAATTGAAATCAGTCAAACCATTTCAATAAATTATTTTTTTATTATCATCAATTTTGACATGTTGTAAACTAGCAGTCAGCAAGTAAATTTGTCTCCAAAGAATGTCTCACCTTCTCACCTACTGCAGTTCAAAAGAATCCAAAACAGAAATGCTTAAGTTCTTGTGTCAGGAAACATATTTATGAGCTCTGTCATAAATAAAACAGTCAATACATACCATTAGGAACAAAAATTTTGTGACACAAAAAATGACTCTTCTGTATATGCTTTGCGCCTCTGTACTTCAGGTGTATATATATATATATGATTAACTGAGTGTTTTAGACACAGCACATGCAAACACTAGTTTCCACTCTAATCCATTTCATCTGTTTCTGATTAAATAACCTGTCTGCCTATAATTAGTTTTGAAAGATAACGAAACATTCAAGCAAATAACAGACATCTGCACATTTCTAGGATACACATCATCATGTTTTTTTGATGGCTGTAGACAAGACTATCCATGGTGCCCTGGTTTCATTTGGGTTAATTTTCTTCATAGTAGCTGGTATGGTGCTGTGTTTTGGATTTAGGATGAAAATAATGTTGATAACATCGATGTTTTATTTGTTAATGAACAGTGCTTACAAGTCAAGCATTTTTCTGTTTATGCTGCCCTGCTAGCATGCTGGGGGAGCACAAGAAGCTGGGAAAGAACACAACTGGACACCAGGACAGCTGACCCAAACTGACCAAATATTCCGTAACATATGACGTCATGCTGAACAAAAAAAGTTGGGGGTGTTGGCTGGGGGAGGGGTCTGCTGTTGCCATTGCTCAGGGACTGGCTGGGCATCAGTCAGCTAGTGGTGACCTGACCACAATGCACAATTATATTGTGCATCACATTCTTTTTTTCTGTAACTCTTTTATTTTCTCTCTCTTTTTTTTTTTTTCTCTGTTTGTCTATCTTATTAAACGATCTTAATCTCAACCCAGGAGTTCATGGTCTTTCACCTCATCGATTCTCTTCCCTATCCCACTGTGGGGGATTAAGTGAACGGCTGTGTGGTGCTTAGCTGCTTGCCAGGTTAAACCACAACACATGGAAATCCTTGTGTTATATTCATAGAATCATAGAATATCCCAAGTTGGAAGGGACCCACAAGGATCATCGAGTTCAACTTCTGGGTCCCCAAGGGACCACTCAAAAAATCAGACCACATCTGAGAGCATTGTCCAAATGCTTCTTGGACTCTGACAGGCTCACTGCCATGACCACTGTCCTGGGGAGCCTGTTTCAGTGCCTGACCACCCTCTGAGTGAAGAACCTTTTCCTGATATCCAGCCTGAACTGCCACTGTTGCAGCTTCAAGCCATTTTCTCATGTCCTGTTGCTGTCACCAGAGAGCAGAGATCACCATCTGCCCCTCCACTTCCCCTTGTGAGGAAGCTGTAGGCCACCATGAGGTCTCCCCTCAGTCTTCTCCAGGCTGAACAAACCAAGTCAGAAAATGGCACACTCTGCAATTAAACCCAAACCACAAAATTATCTGACACAGGACATCCTGGGGTGCTGGGCTCCTGATCTTACAAATGAACAAACTAACAGGACAATACCACAAACTCTCTTTTCATCCAAAGAACACAGTCAGGACTTGACCCAACATGACCCAACATGCAAGGGACACAGTCTTGCAGTATAAACAGTTTTGCAGACCTGTCTCTTATGGGAACCTGAGATACTAATCAGCAAGACTGGTGCTTAAACTCAGGTTACAACTCTTCCACTGGTAGCCTGACTCCTCCAGCCTTCTCATCCATCATCCTCCCTTAGATATATTCTAGTGTACAATAAATTTCCTTGTTCCTTAAAATCCATACTCCTACATTACCTTTCTTGCATAGTATCAATGCTGGCATGAAATTTTTCTCTGGTCCATGCACCAGCTTTCTCACTAAGAGGACTAATTTAGTGACACCAAATTGGAACCTACAAGCAAGTGAACGTGTATGCAATGAAGACGATATGTGAAATAGGACCTTAAATGAAGGCAGAAACAAAGCAACTTGACAATATAGTTGAAGCCACATATGAGAAGATTTACTTTTCCAATAAGCGTATGTTTTCCTTGAAAAGTATTTGATCTAGTTCAGTCACAAGTGCTGCATTAAGCTCACATTTTCTACTTCCTAACACTAAGTTTTGAAATTCCTTTGCTATTGGCACCTGATTGTGCCTTAATAAAAATGAAAGAAGGGGGAGAATAATGTTTTGTTTTGTTTTGTTTTGTTTTGTTTTCCCATTATCCCAAAAAGGTTTTTACTGAAACCTCAGCAGGTCCCAATACCTTGTGAAGACATGTAGTAACTTTTGTAAACTTCAGATGATCTTAAAAGAGGCTAAAATAGTGTAGAAAGAGAGACAGAAAAAGAGTACAATGGCCCAGCAGTGAGTTTTGTGGCCAGTGGAAAGGCAGATTTTTGGAGGAAACAAACAGCATTCTGCATTGTTTTTCTCTTATATTATTAATCCCCACCCCACCCCGTTTTTTTCCCCCACACAAAACAGTAGCTAGGAGAAAATGTGTTGTGGAGGCCTGTTACTTAAAAAAAATACATCCTTTGGATAGAAGGGAAAGAATAATATCCAAATGGACCGTTTATTTATACCTGTGTAAGATCAGCCCTGAGAATCTTGTCACAATTTTGTTTCTTCCCCTCCTCCCTTTTAATCTAATTGTGAAAGAATGACAACAAAATTCCTCTAATTGAGATGCAGATCAAAATAGTTTTATATCAGGGAGGATCCTAAACCTAAACATAATTTGTAGATAATTTTTAGATATTCAGAAAAATCAAAAATCATTGATTCAAAACTAATGCACAGCATTTAAATAAAAACACTCTAACAACTATTTGTGCTATCATAAAATAGGCTCAGTTTGCATACCTGAGAAAACCAAATGGCATAATCCATCAAAGTAGAATAATCCTCCATTGGGCTATAAACACAAATCAAGGGAGTATAAAACCTATGTAATGTCACAATTTTATATTAAAACATAAACGTTAGCACCAGGATAGACTTTGCTTTCAAGATAGAGATCTCTTTTTCATTGCCCCTGGGTGAGCTCATTACATGCCACGTTGACTCTAGTTTGGTTTCTGATGGATTTCAGCAAGATGATTTCCAACTGTATGAGAGTGGCGATATGTTCAGCTTGATCTGGCATGAAATCTTTCAATAGCAGAAATTTCCCTTTTTGTTAAAAACTGTAGACATCTCCAGGAAAACAGTGTGTTTGCTCAGCCTGCGTGGCTTCTACTGTTAGTAAAATTTTCATGAAGGATACAATTCTAGACCCTGTGATGTGAATTGTACTTTGGAACAGGATAAACGTGTGTTAACCCGAACTATATTAACCCGAAGTTAGAGTTCCAAATTGAAACTCCTCTTTAGGAATAAATAAATAAATAAATAAAATTAAGTTTTATCTTTGTATAACTCAAGTATACATTTATACTTGTAACTGTATAGCACATTGTAATGCAGACAAATAAGGTATGTGGAATTTTGATATCAGCTTTGTTTTATTTGGGTTATGAAGTAAGAAAGCTAGTTTTCATCCTTTTTTGGGAAGGGAGATCCAAAGTACAAAAATAGCACAGAATTATTTGTTAACTGTCTAATGGATCTCACTATGCACTTGTATTACAGCCTGGGCATGAATTATATCTCTTCAGATCATAATCTTTTATAATGTTGAAAGACAACTATGCAGTCTTTTTCTACTAAAGAAAACAACCTGGCGGGGAAATTAATGGCCTAATTTGCTCTAAATGAAATTTACTTTCTGGGCTTATGTAGATATCATCTTGGCATATAAATTCTTTTCTCACAGGTTGGCACCTGGTGGGCAAAGAACAGAAAAAAAAGATGAGAATGAGAAGTGGTCAACTTTGATCTATTTAAAGTCAATGGGACTTTGAAAATCCTGACTGAAAGACAGGTATAATATGGTTAACAGGGAAGTAAAGATTTTTCTGCTTGGCGTTTTCTACATTTGTTGTTGTTCCACTCCATGATACTTCACAGTGAGGGGGAATGGTGGGGCAAAAGCAAAGGCAATGGAAGAGAGAAAGAAAGATTAGAAGAGAAGGCTGTCCTTGGATAGCCAATAGTTCTTCCAGTGGTCAAGTTTTTGGTGGGGGTGTAGGGTAGGGCCCTGGAAGAGTCTGTGGAGGTAGAAACCAAGAAAACCAACCCAAGTAATTGAAGAGAGGACATGTTTTTGCATGCAAATGAGGAAGAGTGTCCTGTGATTAAGGCAGCTTACTTCCACCCCAGGGAAGGCCATAACCCACCCTTTATAGGCCTCTTATAGTGGTGGGAAGAATGATTCTTAGCATAGACTTGGAGCAAGAGGTCTGCATCCTCACCTGCATCCTGAACTCAGCAACTTTCAGCATGCCAGATATAGGTAATTGGTCTTGGCAACAGCTGGGTGGTAACAAGAGGCTGCTTGGTGATGAGCAGTTACAGTGAATCTTGCCCATTTAATCCTCTGTAACTGACTCTGCTGGAAAACTCCAATTTATGGCATCTTTGGCACCAGTAGTAGAAAACAGACAAGGAGCAAAAAACAGTTTAGCGGTTTTGAAAAAAGAGAAGGTTAGGGAAACAAATGCCCAGCAGGTAGGAAAACAAATCCGTATTGACACTCAGTAGTCATCTGGTGAGAATGAATACAGCATTCTAGAATTAGCAAAATAATCAGACAACATTGAAGGGTAGAAAAGGGACATCCAAGTGTGTGTGATTCACTTCCTCCCAAATCAATGCATTTAGTTTAAATTTAAGCAATCTCTCAGTCATCACAGTTTCACAGTATTTCAGGGTTGTGGGTTTTTTGGTTCTTATGTAACCTGCACATGCCATACAGAAATACAGTGTGATGTTTTATCTCTGCTTTTAAGGGAAAAATTCACATAAATTCCCATTAGAACTAAGATTTTTTTATTATTATTATTCTTTTAGATAACGCCACTGCTCTATATGCCCTTAAATGTTGTGGATTTTTTTTTTGTCTGTGATTCACAGATGCATACATTTTGAAGTCAAAAAAGAACGTCATGAGGTACTGGGTTGATAAAGCGTGCTCAGTGTACAGAAAGCCACTTGCTACTTTTCAAATTTAACATAATAGGAAACACATAAAACAGTTTTATTTACCTTTAAACTACACTGTCCAGTGTTAGTTACAATCTATACTAAGAGTTATTCACATTTCTAGTCTGAAGATTTTACCACTAATTAGCTCCTGTTATGTCATTCTGCATTAGATGGAAGAAAAGCCTATTAGAAATGTCTTCTTTAAGTCAAATACTAGAAGATTGACCAGGTAAGCGTCCAGCCCACTCTTCAATAAACTAATCATTATGAATTTCTTTAGTTTTTCTGGAGTGTATTTTCAGGATATCAGTTTGTTCCTGAATTACTTTTCCAAATGCCATCAAACTTCTGAAAAAAGTACAGAGTCTGTAGCCAGCCAGTACTCCATAAGCAGCTGAACTTCTTCCACAGAGTTGAAAATATCTTTTCATTTCTAGTTGACTTCTCTCTACTTACGTGTCCAAAGATTACATTTTGAATACCAATTTGCCCTGGCAGCACATGCTGCTTACCTAAGAAACTGTTTCATTTTCAGAACCACAGCTTTAACAGAGGGAGACCACAATCTCATAGAAATGGCATCCTTACATTACTCTGAAAAGCTCACATTTGCCTGCTTTAAAATGAGAGATGGTAGACCTTCAGAATTTCCATGTACTGTTGTAATCATTTTGTTATATTGTTGTATTTTGTATTTGCATTGTTTTATATTAAGCTAAATGTAAAATATCTGCTGTCCATAAAACAAATACATAGACTGTTATCATGCCATGTCATATTACAATGATATTCCATATGTTGTAAAGACATAGATGTTCTAAGATCCTGTCAACAAACATCTATCAAATTATTTCATTACCAGAAAACAGGACACCTTTTTTTTCCCCCAAAAATAAATAAAAGGCTTTAATATGTATATAGCCTGTAATTTTCAGTGGTAGTAAACCCTATTCTAACCTGTCCTGTGGCTGTAACACAGTAAGTTAAATAAAGGCATGAATTAACTGAAATGTTATGATTTCTTAAGATTTGTTCTTTGTTTTCTAAATATCCAGTATAAGCCCTGGAACAGTAGATGGACCTCAGAATCACTAAACCTACACACCACTTCAGCTGAAAAATTTGGAGAATGTTGGCTACAAACAAAAGACGTAATTTATCCAGATGTTGTGCTGTCTACATTACTAGAGGTTGAGACATTCATAGTATAGTAGAATACATACACAAACTGATGGATTTCTGCCAACTTCACATTGCATCCCTCATATTAGGCTTACTCATGGGCAAAGCTAGGAAATTGCCTTTGAATGTAAAAGTAAAATGCTGCTTCTTCTGAAAAGCTAGAATACTACTTGCTAGCAATTTTATTGGGATATTAGAAAACTTCAAATACACTGTTGGATAGAAGATACTGTTCCATTAAGCATCTTTGCTAAGAACAGTCTGAGGGCAAGTAGGCACTATGCTAACTGAGCCAATGCACCTGTTTTCAGGTTTATTACATTTAGCACAGGGGAAAACAAGAGAGAAATCATAATAAAAAGAGTACAAGCTTTATATTTTAATGGACTTTGCTGAAACTAGGACCAGACACAACTCACTAGTCTTCTCTCAAGGGCAGTGAAAGCTCAGCTCAGATGACAATGAGCAGAATAAAGGGCTATGAAAATTCATATTAAGATGCCAAAGGCAAAGCTAAAGAAAAAGATTTAGTTAATTAATTATGGCATGATAAACTTGCAAAAGGCCTTACAGTGTTGCATTTCAATAAAGCAAATGAGTCTGTTATACCTTCTCCATGCAATATTTTTAGAACAATATGAGCTTTTGAGTATTTTGTTAATTTTCTTTTAAAATAACTTTCTTTTCAACTCAGCTAAAGCTAAATCCTTTCTTTATAAATCATGGTTTGGTTTTGCTTTCATGACCTCAGTTCACTGTCCTGTACTTTCAAAGCTCATACAGCTGAATCATCTAATGAATTAAGCTATAAATATAATTGCATTTGTTTCCTCTTAACAAATCATGGGTTTGTAGTTGCAATTCTGCTAAAGACTTCTGTTAATCAAAAATTAAACAGTCACTGGGAAAAAAAATATTTTTAAAGCAAATTCTGAAACAAATTCAGTTTTTCAGATAAGAACAAAGTATAATTTCCATAACTTGTAAATTTACTCTTCTCCAGATAACATAAGAACTCACAATTTCAGAGAGCCCTTAGATAAGGGAGAGGAAAAGGTAATAAACCATATTTGAAATGTAATTGTTTTGTATTAGCTCAGCTCTAGAATTCAACAAAACAACAACAATCAGCTTCTCTCCAATTCATACTATGTTATCATTATTTTCAAAACAACTAAAGATTTCAAGAGAAAGTCATTAGTTTTCAAGAGAGATTGTCAAAAAAAAAAGGGGGGGGGGAGGGGAAGGCTGGAAATAAAGGAAGGCTGGCTAAGGAAGGCTGGAAATAAAAAAAAAATGTTAAAAAAAAAGTAAAAATAAAAGAAAAATAAAGAGGAAAGGGAAAGGGAAAGGGAAAGGGAAAGGGAAAGGGAAAGGGAAAGGGAAAGGGAGAAAGAAAGAGAGAGAGAGGAAAGAAAGAGAGAGAGGAAAGAGAAAGAAAGAAAGAAAGAAAGAAAAAGAAAGAAAGAAAGAAAGAAAGAAAGAAAGAGAAAGAAAGAAAGAAAGAAAGAAAGAAAGAAAGAAAGAAAGAAAGAAAGAAAGAAAGAAAGAAAGAAAGAAAGAAAGAAAGAAAGAAAAAGAAAGAAAGAAAGAAAGAAAGAAAGAAAGAAAGAAAGAAAAAGAAAGAAAGAAAAGAAAGAGAAGAGAAAGAGAGAGAAAGAGAAAGAGAGAGAAATAGAAAGAGAAAGAGAAAGAGAAAGAGAAAGAAAGAGAAAGAGAAAGAGAAAGAGAAAGAGAAAGAGAAAGAGAAAGAGAAAGAGAAAGAGAAAGAGAAAGAGAAAGAGAAAGAGAAAGAGAAAGAGAAAGAGAAAGAGAAAGAGAAAGAGAAAGAGAAAGAGAAAGAAAGAAAGAAATGAAGAAATACTAGGAGTAGATCACAAAGGGGAGAGGGACTAGCTCACACTGGCATGTACAAAGGTAGAGGTGGGAGAAAGCAACCTTACTCAGCTTGGAAGAACCCAAATACCCCTCCCACAAGTCTCACCTAAGCTAGACACACATCTGCTTTTTTGGGCACTGCTTGTAGGAGGCAATACATTTTAAGCTGGAATCAGGGGACTTTGGATGAGAGCAAATGAGAAGGGGAGCTTTATCACAACAAAGGTGAATTAAGATGTACAACCATGGCAAGAAAACGTGGCAGTGGACTTGACATAAGAATCCGATGCATCTCTTAATACAGGAGTCACCTGACACACATGCTTCCTCTCCATCTCTACCATCCTTTTTTTTTTTTTTATTTTAAACACAAAATGGTAACAAAATATTGTGCAAAATTTAGGCTGTTATTAAAGGAAACTTGACCATTCTATATCTAAATTATGGTCCTCTGTTCTTCCAGTCTGTAAACCATTTTCTCAGTTTTCATTAATGCTGAATACTCAGAGGTCTCTTTACTTACGCAGGTGATGTAAGATAGAACCTTGTATTGTTTACGTCTTTTCCTCTATTTTTAGCCTAATGATGGTCAGAATTAACTGTGTCCTTTAAAATATCCAAGTACACCAAATCTCCCACAGAAAAGCATATAAAATTAAAGGCTGACAGTTCTATTGCCCGCAGCATGTTACTCATTCTGCATGTGAATAATAAGTTGCCTTTATGCACCTTTCCAAAAACAAGAATTGAAGAGGAATGGAACAGTTCATTTGCATCAGTTCCTTCTTTTAAAGTATATTCTTATTGAGAAACTCCATATGGTGAAAAACAAAACAAGCACAATGAAAACCAGTGTTATGCAATATCTATTAAAAACCAGATGAGTCACCACACAGAAAGTTGCCATGCCTGAAAGAAACTCTGAAAACCAGCTAGCCTCACTAGAGCAAACTCCTGTGAGATCTGCAGGAATGTTTGCTATTTTGGAAAGATATTCCCAGAAATGAGTTTGGCAATTGCTGTATCAGCATTATGAAGACAGGTCAAATTTGCCTCAGTTATCCTTCTGCTTCTAGGGACACAACTTTCTTATTCAGAATTCCATTTATATGTTGAAAGAGTAAGAAAATACAAAAGGATAAATATATATGTAGATATTCAATGTATCATTTGCTGGGAAAAGCAAGGCAAACAGAATTACTGTTTTCAGGATCATTCTTATACTGCATATTAATTCTCACAGAGCCAATTACTACTGAAATAAATTATATTTATTGCTGGAGTTGTTATAAATGAGGATTTGCTATAACTGAGTCTTATTAGATTGAAGCTAGGCCATGTATTCCTAAAAATAAATAAATAAATAAATAAATAATAAAAACACTCATGTCATTTTACAACATTAGCTTCGCTTTACAGGAAAGCCTCAATTCTTTCTGAAATTTGGTGTGGTCAGTCTTTTACCTCAAGCAGGACCTAAAGCAGAAACCTTATGTCCTTTACAGTAGGAGCAGTTGTTCATTTCTGCTTCTCCTAAGGGCCAGTGGAAAACAAGAAGGGCAGGGAAAAGCAAGGTGACTAACAAACAGTTTGTGCTGAGAAACACAGGGGTAAACTAAAGGGTAAAACTGTCTCTGACCTTTCCTACTCAACTGAAGAAATTATTTCTCAGAATATTGAGTTTCTGACAACTGTGCAAATGCTAATAAATTGTGTATAGTGCATCAGTTGAACTTAGCACCTACTTTTTTCTGGGCTTCTACTAACTTCCTTGGACTTTGTTATATGCAGCAAAATACACATGAACTGGACTCAGAGCTTATCTTCACTGAAAAATGGACAATAATTTTGAATGTCCACATGGACAGCTATTCTGGAAAAGCTATTGTGTTTCCTGTCAATTTCCACAGGCAAATAAAATCCTTCAACTGCTAATATTGATTTTGAACAGCAGCCAGTGAGAGTGCTATCAAAACAATACCGTTAAATGACGATTTAGGCTTTCTTCCGTTCCCCCTTTGAAGTAAAATTTAAATGTCATATGCAAATAAAAACTAACATTTTCTAGACAGCATGCATATGTTTATCTATATAACTGCATCATGCTACATCAGGAAGAGAAATATATATATCATGAATATAATGTCTGCTTCAGTCATCCATATCATCGCTGGCATTATATTGATGATATTCAGAATCTAGAACTCTGTTTCTCAGATCTTGATCACTCTTTGAAGTGTAAAACAAAATAACATAAAAGGTCATCATGCTCATTTATCATTTAGGCAAGTTGATAAAATTAAGCCCGTTATTAAAAATCCTGAAAATATAAAAAACTCATTGAAAACACACTTAGTATAACTGATTGTCACCAAGGACTTTGTCAGTCCTTAAACTGTAGTTTTTTCATTTCTTCTGCTACTCATCATTACCCTTTGTCACCTTATTTGTTCTAGCCAATTTAATTCATTGATGTTGGTTGCAAAGGCTATAAAACTCAATGTGATTCTTGGTGAGTTAGAGTCAGCCTCATACATGATAAGTAGAGAGTAGACTGTCAGATTGTCAGAGATGCAACTTACTTTGTCCTTTTGTTTCTCTTAGATGTGGATTTGAAAAGAAAGTTTCCAGAAGACTTAAAGAAGAAATCAGAGTATGGACTTTTTGCTCTCTGAAATGTAAGAAAACATGCTGATAACTTCTATAATTTATATTAAAAATGAATTTAAAAGGACATTATTTTTATATAAAGAGGAGAGGAGAGGAGAGGAGAGGAGAGGAGAGGAGAGGAGAGGAGAGGAGAGGAGAGGAGAGGAGAGGAGAGGAGAGGAGAGGAGAGGAGAGGAGAGGAGAGGAGAGGAGAGGAGAGGAGAGGAGAGGAGAGGAGAGGAGAGGAGAGGAGAGGAGAGGAGAGGAGAGGAGAGGAGAGGAGAGGAGAGGAGAGGAGAGGAGAGGAGAGGAGAGGAGAGGAGAGGAGAGGAGGAAAAAAAGAAAAAAATGAAAAAAGAAAAGAAAGAAAAAGAAAAAGAAAAAGAAAAAGAAAAAGAAAAAGAAAAAGAAAAAGAAAAAGAAAAAGAAAAAGAAAAAGAAAAAGAAAAAGAAAAAGAAAAAGAAAAAGAAAAAGAAAAGAAAAGAAAAGAAAAGAAAAGAAAAGAAAAGAAAAGAAAAGAAAAGAAAAGAAAAGAAAAGAAAAGAAAAGAAAAGAAAAGAAAAGAAAAGAAAAGAAAAGAAAAGAAAAGAAAAGAAAAGAAAAGAAAAGAAAAGAAAAGAAAAAAGAACTTTTCAGTTCATTGGATATCTTCTAAAGACCAAAGAAAAAGAAAAGATTTTCTATAACGGACTTGTTATTATTTTATTATGTCTGTTGCAGCTGTCACTAAACATCTGATATATCTATAGCAGACCTATTGCAAGCCTGAAAACTGATGAAACAACTCAGTTTCCAAAATTTTTGTAAGTATCTGAACCTCAGCTGAGGAGTATTGTTGAATTTAAACATGCCAATTTTTCAAGCAGACCAAGAACGGATTTCCAGTGAGCCCTGAAGCAAATATCTTTGCACTTGAACCTGAAAGTCTAAAAACAGTCATTAAAATGCTTATAGAGAGCTCCACAATGTAGAACTGCAGCTCTCCTTTCTTTTGACTGCCCTTGGGGCAGGAGTAGGAGGCCCCACTACCCCTCATCTACTGTAGACGATAAATCTGCGTCTTCATTTGTGAGAGGAAACTGAGAGCTCAAGGCAAAGCACCAGGAAGCAGAAGTTCCTCTTTTATATAAAGTGAAAGAAAGTGTCCATATCAACTCCCCAGTCAAATCATACAAGCAAATCTTTCAGAATTGTACTGTTAGACTCATAGAAGATAATCCTGTTACAACAAGATTGATGGATCACTTATTCCAAGTAACTTTATTATAAACTACTGATTAATCAATCTTAAAAGCAGTCAGTAGATGGAACTGTTATGTATACATATAGGGCCATCTTCATCTGTTATGAATAAATATTTAGACCCAGAAGTAGTCAAAAGGGAAATAAGGGAAGAATGTATGAAAAAACAGCTTCTGAGAAATAGGTCAAAGACCAAACTATTGCTTAATTGAGTATAACTCTGCTAAGACATGAGCAAATGGTTCATTCAGAGAAAAGAAAAGCAGTCTGCACCATGACAAAGCTATATTTTTTCTCTTTACCTGACAGACATCTCCAAGCTAACTTGACAGAGTAAAATACAGTACAGAAGCAGTACAAATTCAGATTCACCACTGTAGTCCACCGTGTTCTGATTAGTGAAAGGGAAATTAAATTTGCAAATTTTACTTGGTAGGAAATGTACCCCAAAAGTCTATGCAGACCACAGCCCTGTCTCTGTCAGGGATGAGTAGCTAAAGCACAATGCACGACACACCCCTGGGTTATTCTCCCAGATTCATGGAGTCATGACTTCAGATAGATTTCTTCATGACTTCAGATAGATTTCTCTTTCATTCCTTTGCCCAGTGTTTTTATTTCCCTTTCTTGCTTGCTTTCTTTTTAAACTCCATGGAGGGGATACTGGTTTCTTCAAGAACAAAACATGCTGCAAAATTCTGAGAACATCCAGGATTGACAACAAATATAAGCAAAAGAGGCTGGAGCCAAAGAGAAAGGGAAAACTAGCACACATCCTGGCAAGACTGCATATCCTTGCCTTCACTTCATCTCTGGGTTTTTCCTCATCTTTCTGCCACTTTGTAGGGCCAGAAGCATCCCTATCTTCATCCAATATTTTAAGAGCCCCATTACTTTGCATCTGCTTGTGGACCAGTCACCTGCTAAGAGTCACTCTTTATCTTGATTACAGCATTTTTTTATTGCATGTCCGTGAAAAGAGATTGCATGTCCGTGAAAAGAGATTGAAGGATTTAAGCTTAAGTCTACAGAAGACTGAGGGAAGGCATGGCAACAACTTCCAAGTATGTAAAGAGGTGCTCCAGAGCAATAAGGTAATAAAACATGATAATTTGCAGCATTTCTCAATGACAGGGAAAGCTCCAGAGTTCAGTGTCCTGGCAATCTGCATCACGGAGTATCCTTAAGACATTAGATGGGCATTTGTCATAAATAACTCATGTATAGCTGTTCCTGATGTAGAACCTGAGTTTGGATTAAGCTGAACTCTTGTGTTCTGGCTATTTCTGTGATTCAGTGGTCTTCTGGCATGTTGGTCACTGCATTAAGCTTTGTTTTTGTTGAATATCTTTCTAAACTATGATTTTTAAAATAACCTGCTTTTATGTGGTATCAGAGGGAAGCTAGAATAATTCATCTGCCTCACATTCTTCTACAGTTTCAGACTCCTCTTCTTCAATATGTAAACTGGCCTCAATCTGTATATAACTCTGGAGGAAAAGTCAAGCTGTAGACCAAGAAGAACTGCAGGCTCTTATACTGCAGGGTATTTCTTTTTCTATTTATGAGGTCTCAGGCATGTTTCTGTCTCCTTCTCTCTACTTTCAGAAACCTGAACCTCTGGAACAGGTCATACATTTACCACCACAGATTTTCCTTCATCTTTCATCCATTGGTAATGTTTTCAGAACCATGAATTATTTATTAATTACTTGCTGAAGGAAAAGCTATTCACATTACATTCACAAAAGTGACCAGCAAAAAGCAGAAAAACATACTCTTTAAATGGTTTTACGGCTAAGATTATTTATTCAGATAATAACTAACATATCGCCTGTCTCCAGTCAGGTATTCAAATAAAAGCAAGCTATAATAATCACTCTTAAACCGCTGGTGAAGGAATTCTCTCTAATGATGCATAAGTTGAATGTGCCGATGGTCTTGAAAGCCTGCAATCACTTCTGCCTTGCTTATGTGTTCCATTCTCCAGCTGGACAGATGCCAGCTATAAATCTCTTGGCTCACAAATGAAAGAGACAGCTTCCAGTCTCCCTATCTGTGGGGCCATTATTTGTGATTTATGAGTATTTGGGCAATTACTAGTGTTCCATAAGACCATATGCAAGTCTCAAAAGCTGCAGAAGTCAGTATAACAATGAAAGATGATCCTAAAATTGTAAAATTAATGATTTCCTGATTTCTACTGATTAGGCTGTTGTTTAAGGAGCATCAGTCTTCTGTTGAAAAATAAGCAACACTCCTACATAACACAAGCAACAATTGCAATTGTTTTTCTTAGGCTGTACAAACACTAAAAACCTTAAATTAGTGAACAAATAACATTAACCATTCAATCAAAAATCAAGATAGTTCATTAACTGCAGATGAAAAGAAGAACAATCAATGGTTGGTATTAATGATGAGTTCATACATGTATCATGGAGCTTGAGTTAAAACATCAAGGTTTGTGGTACCAAAAAAAAATAAAAATGTTATGATGCTATAATATTCTTTCAGATGTTCAGAAATTTAATCATATTTTTATATCATATTCACACCCTTAATTTTCACTGTACTGGTTTCTCCTAGGTACACAACTTCTGTCATCTACAGAATTAAGTTAAAGAACACTGAAAAAGGACTACTGAGGCACATTACTGACAACAGAAGTGTTATTAGTGGTAGGCTGATCATTGCTTTGATTTGTCTATTGGAGCAGAAAAAAAAATGCAGTTCAGCAGTGCAGGCAGTAATTCCACACTATGAGCTGGCAGGGAGAAAAAAAAAAAAATCTTCTAATCATTCTTATTGTGTATATGATCCTAAATTTTAAAATGCCACAGTAACTTTTTGCCTCTTTGTGGAGATGGAGACAGTGCAATGAGATATCATCATGCTCACTAACATTGTTGCTGGTGTACCTCTACATTGACTTTGCTCATCCCATCTGTTAGTGGCTATATGGCCATGAGCCCAAATGTTGCTCAAACCGTTTTCCTTAAACAGCTCTTCCAGAGCATCAAAGTCATCTTTACTAATAACTCTTACATTGTACAAAACTGGTACCTTGTCTGGGTCTAGAATGGGAAGAGGGTAAGTCTGATGTTATATTTTTTGTTCCAGGACTTTCATCAGAGCAATCAGATTGAGATTATATCTCCTCCTCAGTTGCGTCAAATGTACAATAAGGTCATTGATATCTCTGTGTAAATGTGTGTTTAGGTAAGAATAGCTTCAAATGCCTGTTTTACCAAAATCTGCAGAAATAAAACTCCTACCACAGCACTAACATGAGTAATATCTGGTCCCACAAATCACTTTATAGACACAAGTCACAGGATTAGGCAGGAATTCACAAATATGTCATCAAACTATTTTTGTAATTTCATGGGCTGTTGTAATTTAACTACAAACACAAAAGTTACAATGAAACCAGCAGATCACTTCATCCTGTATTCTACTACCCAAATATACCTTTTGATAGTGAAAGTCTATCTACTGCAAAATGCTGCTTTATTAAAAACAAACTGACAGGGTACCACTAATGGCTACTACATATTAAAGGCACACAGACTAGAAGGCATGTGGCCTTGGTTAGAATAATACATTGGACTTCCCAGCTTGGCATAGAGTTTAGATGAGCAAGGCTGCCACTACTTTCTCATCTGTATCTGCAAGCAGACACCAACCCTGACACCATCTTCTGTGAGGAGAGGCCAAGTGATAATCATAGAGACACCTAAAGCTGCAAGAAGAGAAAGAAGGGGTGAACTGTTGTAGTTTTTTCATGTGGCTGGACAGAGAGAAACACAGGCAATCTCACCAGCTGGTTGTGCAAGTATAATGATGTCTACTGACTAGTAGAGAAAAAGCATGGGGAAAAAGGAGTACATTCCTGCTTCCAACAGCAGAGTTGAACTACAAATGTAGACACCCTTGTGCACAATACTGTAGGTAAAGATAATGAACAGCTCCTTCCACCTAAATGTTTTAAATAAGCAGTTTCAATCCATACATCAGAGATGTATTATAATTTCAAATGAATTTTTCAGCATTACTAAGATGAAGACATATGGTTTACAACTGTTGTCTACAGTTTAAAATATCAACATTATCATTACAGGGTTTAAAATTTATTTTTTGAGCATTGCTACATGTCACTGTTAAAGAAATAACCATTGCCAGAAAGAGCATATTTTAACTAAAAGATTTCAAATAGCAGTTTCCTATATAGGAAACTGAAGGTTAGCTTTAGCCAGTATCATCATTCCATCCCAGTCTTCTAGGCAGTAACTAGAACAGTATCTGTCTTATGTAATGGAATATTTCTGACAGCTCCAGGAGACGTAATGGTAGTACTAGTCAGATAACATCAGAGTCATTTATCCAACATTATTTCATTCATCTTCCACTCCATCACCACAAATAGAGTGAGAAAATGTCTATGCTATATAAAGATTTCTAAAACAAGAAAAGTTGCTTACTGTATCTCCATTAGTTGTGCAAAAATAAATCTCCTTGATTTATCTTCCCAGCAACTTACCATGAGTGGCATGTCAAAATCTTTAAATTCCTATTAAAAACTGGCATTTCTTCTAGATGATAAAGGGAAAAATGCCTGGGGACTCTGAAAGTTTAAATTCTTTTTATTAACTAAATTCATGATTTAATACATCTCGATTGAAAGCCAAAAGTCCAGCTGAAGAGATCAAAAATTCATCTTAATGGAGAAAACAAATCTATTGCATTGAATTACATTAGGAGAAAGTGTGTGTTTTATGACTGAATTTGGGTGTTTATCTTTTTTCTTCTTTCTGTTTTGTTTTGTTTTGTTTCGTTTCATTTTAAATGAAGCACTTTGCAAGTCTAGTGGTAAAGATGGAATTGTACCTATGTACGGCATCATTACGCTCTTTGGTGCAAAACTGCAAGATTAGAGGTACAGGATTGCTCCAGAATGATTTCAAAGGAATGTGTTACCTCTGGTATGCAGCCTTTCATATCCATGACAATAAGTATGTTGGCGCTACATCTACACTATGATTGCATTCCTTTTCCACACAGGTTTCTTCACGTTTCTGTTCTTAGAAGAAAAGAAGAATGTAGGAAAATGAAACATTTATGTTGCTAAGGATATCTTCTTCCAGCTGGAACCACTGGAGAGATTTCACATAGCTTGGTATCTCATTTTAAAAACACCCAAGCCAATTACCAGCCTGCTCTAGATAGATTTCTCATGAGCATATAAAAAACATGCTGCTGAGAGGTGTACTGAAGACTTCACAACAACAATATTTAGGACTGCGCTTGTGCACTGAATTATGATTAGGATTCCTACTACTAGCTTTCATGACACTTAACAAGCATCTACTCTGTGAATATATATAACCAAGCCTAAGCTATGTAATGCGATGCAGACAGCAAGGTAGATGGGTACTTCAGTCAAAAACAAGAGGAGCCATGCATTACACATGGTTTTTCCTTCCTTGTCACAGCTATTCCATAGTGTTTACAAACTAGAGACTTGATTTTGTTTTGCATTTGAGTGTTCTCCACAATGCAGAAGCCAAAACCTGTCTGTTTTCAGTTAACAATCCTCACCTTTAAAAATAGTTACAGCAAGGTGAAGTACACCTGGATAGTTCTGGCTTCCCAAAGCTTCAGCTAAGCAAGAGCCCTGTAAGAGTTACAAAGAAGCTTACAGCATCTTCTCTGCTAGTCTCTCAGAACTCCAGCCACTTTGGCATTCACTTGTATCGATATGGATGGATAGTTTTTTCCCATTCTCATCACACATAATTTGAGCAGCAGAACACATGGGTGAGAGGCTGATAAGTCCTTATTCTTTCAGATCAAAATCTAGGAAGTTCTGATCCAGACATTGTCTGGGCCAATCTTTCACTTAGATACATGACAGCAGATGGTCCATTCACTCAAGTTTTTATCTTTAAAGCATTATACAAAAACAAATTAATCTCCAAACTCTCAAGATTTAGTAAAGTGCTTATTTCACAGTTGGCACAACTGACTGAAACATGATGGCCAATAGCTGACCAAATTCAAAAACTACAAATTCATATTAGTTAGTGACTGTTCAATTCACCCAGAGAGTTTGCAGTCTTTCAGTGATGATATGTCGATAAGAGTAGAAAAAACCTTTTGTCCAGATAACATCTTATTCATTTACTGATACTGTCATAAGGTTGCCAGAAATGAATGCCGTGAGTAACTGCAAAAAGAAAGGCAGGTTCATATAATGACTACATCCTAACAAGAAAAGGTGCATCAGCCTGACTTAACATATTAACACTCACCAGTACAGGAAAAAGACTCATTTTCAATATTAGGATGAAAAGGATTGATAGGGCAAAACAAGTTTTTAAATTTGTAAATTAGAACACATCCAGACCAAAAGATTCAGCATAAGAAATTTAAATGTGACTTTAGTATAGCATACGCTCTGGTACGTTGCTGGGAGAGGTAATGATAACAATGCAACTATCCCAGTGGCAGCAATAATTTTAATTAAATCAAGGATGCTTAAAACTAATTAATCATCAGATCCAGAGAAACTTGAAAGTACATGCTGAGGGCTGCCAAACTACAAACACAGGAATGCATATTACATAAAATATGATGAAATCAAGATTTACTAGTGCAACAGCTCCTGAAAGTTGGGATTGCAACTGGTCCCACGAACCAGGACGTATAAAAGGATTGAAGACTACTGGCATAATATTTTATAAGACTTAATTGCTCTTAATATTTGTTTCCTGAGTAGTAAACATAAACCATTTAATTAGCTTGTCTCTTTCCAATTACAATTTACAAATGCATTGCAATTTACTCTGTGATTAAAAACACACTAACAAGTATTGAACAAAAATAAACAATTATATTCCAAATTACAATGAGGATTACTCTTTCTCAGTATAAGGCTTAGAACCTGCATCACAATAATTAGATTTCTTCTACATTTTATCAATGAATAGAATTTTACATTCATTTCCTCACCTGAGCTGGCTCATATAATTTCTTCACTAGGCAGATGCAAAAGTGTACTTGCACTTTATTGTATTACTGAACCCTCCAAGTTTATTTCCTCTAGTGTTTGTCTTGTTATCTACCTCATTCTTCCCCCACCTTGCTGGGGACCCTAGGAGCAAAATCCTTTCCCTGAAATGTTCTCACTCCGCCTTGGTCTGAGCCCCTGTTGGCATCTCCCCCAGAGGGCTGTGTGCATAAAGGCTTATTAAAAATAAATAAATAAGTAAATAAATAATACTCCTTTTTTTTTTTTTTGACAGAACTAAGGAAAAAGATGTAAACAGTCCATGCACATACTGCCATTTTTGATGGTGACCTTAGTAGACCTACTTCTCATCATACTTTAGACAGTCTCTGTGTACCTGTCAGATATATCACAAGTAAAGTATCTCTGTTGAAAAAGCCTTTTCATGTTTTACCAGAGGTTTTTTTTGTTGTTTTGCTCTGTTTTGTCTTTATTCTTCCCTGTGTCTTGTCTTTCACTCTTTTGGTCAAAAAACAGTCCTTCAGACTGCAAAAATTGTCACAGCTCAAAATCTCTGCCATCACTCTAAAATAATTCCTACCTCTCTGTTAGTTCATTTTAAGAATGTATTTGTCCATACCACCAGTTTTTCAACAGAACTACTTAAGTTCTGCTGCTGTGCTCATATCTGAACTTCCTGATTATCAGGCTAGTTTTTAGAATTCAAAGTTACTCTACCATATTTATATACACCACTTGTATTTTAGTCAGTACTGTTTTTCTATATAGAATTAGAGATATATCGCTGGCATATTCAGAGGTCCAAACTTGTTCATCAAACCACAGAAAGCCATTCACAAAACCCCTCCAAAAACTCTAGAAGGGCCAGATAGTGTTCAGTCAGTTCCCAAAAGGTACGTAGCTCATTTTCCAAGACAAAATTACTCTCTACATTAACTTTAGTCTTTGCAATAAGACCATAATATGTGCTATACCTGTAAGTAAAAGTAAAATGTCACTTAAAATTTAAAAGCTTGCACTAGCAAAAGAAAGGTCACTAGTCCATTCTAGATTAACATGACTCTTCCTGATTCAGCCAACAAAGCCCACAACAATTCCATTTCTTTTCACGTACTCTGGCTCATGAGCACATTAACCGTTATTGATTTTTTGTTTGTTTCACGTTCCTGAATAATTAGATTTGATGACATGTTCATAATTTTTTCTATTCAACATAAATACTGAAAGAAGAAATTAAGAAACCCACATCAAGCCCATTTTGAAAGGAATAACAGAAAAGGTGGAGTAGCTCAATCTCTTTGTTAAACCACTGCAGTACAAATCCTGTGGAATTTTGAGCCCATTTAAATTATGAGGAACTTTGAAACACTGAAAACCTGAAAACAACTATGTCAACATCTGCAGTTTCCCATAATTCTGTAGCCATGGGGATATAAACCTCTCTGGGGACCCCTCACTCTCCAGGCACTCAAAGCTCTGTGATAATGAAGGCAAGAGACCAAGACTGACTGGACAGAAGGACAGAGCAAGAATTACCATGACTCTGCAGCTTGATGTTTAGGGCACTGAACTATGTGGAGGAAGCAGTTATGGATCTCAAAGAATTACTAACGTCTGTTAGCCAAAGCCTATCCCATGTAAATGAAATAAATCTTTAAAGAAGGAAAAAAAACTTATCCTAACCACAGAGCTATGCTGCTATATTACCCTTTCTTCCTTTCAAGTGTCTATGTAGCAAATTCTGAAAACATTTATGTACCTTGAGAGTGCTCAAGAATCAGGCAAAAAATGCTCTGTGCAACCCAGACCCAGAGTGTTGACCTATAGCATTTTAGGGAAGTGATATTATCCAGGATCGTATCTCGTCTGCATTTCATCTTCTTCTTTAGCACTGACATTGTGATTATGGCACCTGTCTTCACTAAAACCCATTCCAATTCTCTCAATATATACAAGTAAATTGCAACTTGTTTAGTTTATTTAAAAACACTTCCCTATTATAGCTTTAATAACTTATTTTGCAACTGGTGCATGAATGTAACTACCAAATTAAATAAATAAATACTTGGAACTTAACAAGGCACTATACTTTCTTTCACTCTTAGACTGCTTAAAGACTTGAGAGTAGTGTTGGAATTACTGGTTAATGAAAGATGCATATAGGCATTTCTCTCTTATTGGTACCTAATGAGATTAGATGAGAAATAATTAGACAAAATAGCAGAGCAAAACCCAAGGGGAATAAAAAAAAGCAGTAAGCATTTCACTAAGAATCTTTCGAGTCCTCTATCAATTCTGTTTTAAGCTACTGAAACCAACATGCTTTATCAGAAAGTTAAGTTACAATCCTTTTCTGATTTGTTTCTGATATATTCTTGGAAAAAAATCAAAACTGATAATGCTTGTCATGTTGCCAAACTAACAATTAATACAAAAATTTGGGGGTTAATGTTTGAGAAATTAATCTTACTTTCTTTTAAGAAAAAATAATTAAGATTAAAAGAATTAATCTTAATTTTGAGCTCATGAGTGCTACTACAGGTGCATGTAAATCCATTCATGCAAAGGCCATTCTTAGGAAATTGCAACAGAAATTACACCTAACCAATGAGAAAACAGATGCAATGGCATGTGATCTACACAGAATGGTTTACTTATTCTTTTCAAGTACCAAGGCAAGGCCTTTTTATGTTTTCCCACAGTTTCCCCCTTTTGTTCTGAAAACAATTTTAAATAATTAATAAACCCAACCAAACTTGCAGACTGTTCACAGATGAATATAATACACAGCAAAATAAATTGAATGCATCTCTTCTTATGAATTATTCATTCTTTTCTAGTAAAATCTTTTTTGAATTAGGAAAAAACAACAGTCCTTCAGTAGCTTAATTCAGATAGGTATTTCTGTAGCAAAATAATAATAATAATAATAATAATAATAATGATTTGCCCTCAAGACACATTCTAAGCCAGGTAGGTTTTTAAAAAAATAAGCTAAAACTAATATCAAACTGACATTCCTGTTGTAATGTCTGTGCATTTGGACATGCATGAATTCTAATGATGTCTAATTTGTAATGTTTCTAAAAAGCAACAGTTGGTATTCATCAAAAAACAGTTAATTAGCACAATAGGTTGCAGCAGAAAAAAAGTCAATGCCAGAGCCTAACTGAAACAGAAAATTTATATATATATATATTCTGAATAACATATTAATATGGGCACTGTTAAAAATTGTCTGGAAACATAACATTATATGGCATATATATTCAAGGCTTGAAGCGTGTCAGTGTGATTTGATCTGTTTCCAACTGAACAAATATGTTATTGGAAGGAAAGCGTTGTTTCCAAGTTATACTGCCATGCAGCCACAAAGTCAACTCAGAAGTGGATTGCAATATTGAATTTAAGTACAGAACATTACACAGCACCCTGCCTGAAATAAATACTAGGAAATGGTCCTAATCTATGCATTATCTTTATGCAACTAAGGACAGTGAAAAGAGAGCTTAGAAGTGGCTTGAAATGGCTTTTCTAGGACTTGATAGTTAAAAAATATTTATTTATTTATTTTATATATGTATATACATATATATATATATATACAGGACTTGATGCCTTCTGATCAGAACAGTTTTTCAGTGGACAACCAGAGATGATGGGAAATGAGAAGGTATAACCTTGTTCCAGAATGACTAAATGTGTTGGTTACAACAAGTGGGAAACATATGAGAATGTTTCATTCACATCTTCACATTAACTTTAAACAAAACACAAGGTAAGAAGAAATGTCTGGGAAAAAGATAAAATATTTAAAGGATCTGAATAGATAATTATTACTGAGAGTACCATTGAGAGAATTACCATTACTGAGAGAACCTGAGATTTAAATGTTACAGGTTACAGAAGCTCAGCAGCAGCCATAAAGTTAAAAGTCCAGCCCTTGTAAAGGAGGCTGTTAGTCTAAAATTGGATATCTCATTTAGCAGTCAGACAAGTGCTGTGAGCGTTGAGAGGGTGGGTGGTTGAGATAAGGCAGGCTTCAGACATTTAGATCAAGATTCTCCACTGGTATAATCCAACTGGGAGAGTCAATGGAATGACAGGAATCCACATGAGCTAAGGAACTGCCTCCAGAGACCACAGTTTGTCATGTCTTTCTCCTGATTTGCAGGTAACCATGGGAAAGGTCCTATAATTCACAAATTTAAATCTGTGAAGTTAAGAGGGCTGGAGAAGTACTTTGAAAGAAAAATTTATCACTTGCATGTGAAGTACAAAACATGATTATTTGTCTAAAATCTTATGTTCCTGCTATTTTAGAAGATATATTAGATATTCTCAGTTCTTTCCAACTCATTTTTTAAAGCAAACTCACACCAGTGATGTTTCTTCTTTGCTGATTTCATTTTTTTGAGAATCACTCCAGTGATGTAAGAGAGAGAGAGGGAGAGAGAGTTCTCTTTCTAGGCTGTACATTGCATGTTACAAACCTATGATATAACCTTACTAGTCACACTTTGCTAAATACTACATACAATTTTTCTTCAAGTGTATTTCAAATGTGTGCACAAATCAAGCAGCAAAATTGAGACATGGTGTCAGTGAAGAGAAAGTTTAGGACATCTTTATTTCCTGTGTTTGAAAATTGCCTTCTTCCTCCTGCACCTCTTATTCAAGGACAACTAAAATGAGTTGGATTTGTTTCCACAGAGCAATCATAATCCTGGTCTATTGAAGTGTGAGTAGTTATATACCAGTACTAACCCTGTAATATAACGCTGCAAGACAAAATATTGCCAGTGAAGCCGGCATGATACTCCCAGATCTCAGAAATGAGCCTCAGTTTACTCTTCTGAAAGGTTTGAATCACAGACTGAAGGCACAGGATAAGAGGGTCTCTGGCCACCTTGTACACAGAAACAGAGGCTGTCCTGACTGTATAGAAGTCAACAGCCTCTGCTGGCTCAGAGCTTTTCATCCCTAGTCACTGGATGGTTATTTATTTTTACCACAAGAGACTGCTCATGAGAAATATATGGCTGAAGTGTAGCCAAACTACAAAGAGTTCTATCAGTGAAAAGTGCAAAACTGTGTAAACAAAAGAATCTGGTATCAGTGTTTTCATAAAAGAGCGAGAGAGGATGACGTCATTGGCACAATACATGAATAGAGCAGTCAGGTTTTCAGTATTACAAAGTGACAGTCAAGATAGCTCACAAGTATTTTATACTTTTATTTTTGGAACAGCATATCATCACGCTTTGCCAGTGTTCTGGCTAGGAAAGCAAAGCTATTCATTAAATATATATGTTCTGCAAACAACATAAAATTGGCAGTGATATTTTAGTTAGTTGAAGAAACACAAAAATGTCAACTGACTGTCCCTCTTTTTAGTCAGAGCTTTTTATCTGTTTGCATAATAACGATGCTTAACATTCACCAATGAACTATATCTACTGTCCTACTTAATGATTACATACCACTAGTAAATCTCGAGAGTTACACAGTGTTTGATATATCTTGGAGGTATGAGATAATCTCACCTTCAAAGCAACCCAGAGGCTTAGAATGGAAGTTGACACTGCAGAAACTCTTTGAGGCTTTGCTCATACTACACCTTCCCAGGACTTTGGCCTGGACAGCCTGCGCCCCTGCCCAGCTCAGAGTACTGTTCTTCACGCCTTTTTCCTGGAAGGCATACTGAGATCACTATAATGTATGTATTGAAGAGGTAATTGTTGTAGGCCAGCACCCAAGTACCTATCTGATATAGGGAGGAGCAACAGCAGATCCCAAGCTCCTCTTCCAGTCCTTAGGTATTCCTTCTGGACTTCCTTAGTTGGAGGCAGCTGATAGTTGAATTAAAGACCGTTTTCTAGGGCATTCCTCACCCTCCCATTCAGTTCTACAACGCTACTATGCAGACTGACCTGCAAGGCTGCAAAACCCTTCCCCAGCCACTCCCTAAATATTAAGGCTTTTCAGTAGAAATTGGGAAGAAACCCCATGTATGACTCACCATGCAAACATGCCCAGTATCCCTGTTTTAATGAACATGGGATGAAGCACAGCTTCCAGTCTTCAGATTACTGTATACCCATAGACCTTCCGAGCATCCAAGTCTGAGTGATTCTTTTAATGCAAATGAATCACTGGATATAGGATTTCTCTGGGAGGGTGAGGGGAGCAGTCTTATTTTTTCCTTGCAGTTCCCTAAAAATATAATTTGGATTGACTTGTGAGCAACTGTAACCAGCCACAAAACTAATCTACCTCTTCCCTCAGGCCTTCACCAGAGTTACTATTCCTTGTAGTACCGTCACAGTTGTCTAAAAAAAAAGCTGAATGGAGTGAGGGATAATCATTGCCTAACTCCGTAGTATCAAACAGTCGTAGCAAGGACTATTTGGCCCAATGAACTTGCCATTTAGCCCCTCTGAAATGTCACTAAACTTGGGCTGAGAATACTGTTTCTAATTTTAAGAAATGCAGCTTGTGAGTGGGAGGTAGAAGAACCAGACACAAATAAGAAAAGAACACATGGGGCAGCATGTTATGCTGGTAATAGAAGAACAAAAACAGTTGGATTGAGAAGTTGCCTTGGTTTAACTCCTGACTCTCAAAACTCACTATTTCCATAGTTTGTCTACCCTGCTGTGGAGACTCTTCACCTTCCCACCTACACCAGTTCTGGGTATCAGTTTTTCTTCCAAATTTGACCATGGAGGCTTTTTCATCAGAGATGGACAAGACACTGATTATAACATACGGACTCTCTGAGAAGACAGCATAGACGTGGGATCTAAAGGTTGCAGCTGGGTCCTTCATTAAAATTGCTCCGAATCCCAGATCTAGACTTGGTGGACCCAGCTCTGCTTCTGACTGACATGATTTACACACCCTTTTCACTAGTAGTTATCCACTCATCACAGACTGGGTAAAGCATACAGTGGGTGGAATTGCATTCCCCTTAATTTGCTGTCTGGCATTAGTTGCAGATTTGTCTGTCCAGCACAGCCAAGGGCACGGGTTATATCCCCCGGCAAACAAATCAGCTTCTGTATTGGAAGCAAGATAGCATCATTAACATGCCACCATAACCAGATTAATAAACAGAGACTTAGAGACACCGACATAAGCACAAACTCATAATATAGCTTTCTTGCTGCCAGCACCCAAAATATTATGACTGCACTGTGCAGCAATAGACCTTGTGATAGATATACTAAATCCTTGGAGCCAGTTTAGGGACATTAAAGTGGTGCTACTTTGCTTTGCATCACTGATAAGTTCCACATCTAGATAATCAAAACAATGAAACAGATCTTTTAAGATTATTTTTGTGTTTTTGTTGGTTTTTTTGTTGTTGAATATTCTCTCTTTCGTTTTCATTTCAGTACTACAACTAAATCTGGAAATTTCTACTGGAGTTAGTGGGTAAACTCAAGAAAAGAAAGTGCCTACAAATGCCTGAAAATGCATGCTCACATACAGACAACCTTGGTAGAGTGCCAAAGTACTAGACTATGACTAACAGCAGCAGATCAGTCACATCAGTAATAGCTAAGACTACATTTCTGCCAGCTAACAGGAGACACAGTTTCTGGCCCTTTGATCGAGGTGCACCAGATGCAGTACTCCAAAACCCCAGGTTGACACCATGCAATCCTAACTTCATCCATGTATTTCCTAGAAACTCACATGTATAGGAGGTTGATGCTGCTGCTTTACACAGTAGCCATTGATCTGTGGTCAAGGATGACTCATGTGCAATTGGCAAGCTGGAACAGACGGGACCTGCCCGGGCTCTGCAGAGAGCAGTGCTGAAGGCAGTTCAGTCCAGCTCTGTAGAGATGGGAGTTAAAGCTGTCTCCAGGACATTCTGCTCCCTGACACCCCCATCCCCACGGACATCCTCACTGAGATCAGCCTGCCAAGCAGCCCTCCTCCTCCTCACACCTGCCTGCTCAGACACACTCCCAAGAACCACTCTTGGTAATGGGGGTGCTGGGAATTGTCAGTCTGGCAGCATAACCTGTTTCTACCCATGCTCCTTCCTTTGCTTGTTTCCTCTATGTCTTTGCTTTCCTGACTAAAGGCAGCTGATATTACAGAATTCAGCAAGGATGCTTTTATTCACTGTCCAAAAGAACTCAATTAACAAGAGACAGATGATTTCTGCTTTGTCCAGAGGCCAAAACTATTCTGATTTGGAATCCAGCAAATCTGAGCACTCAGAAATGCTGAATGGCAAAATTTGCCTTCCCGAAACTTGTTTTGCAGGCAGCAATTCTGTAGATAACTGGTCAGAGTACATCTATCATTTTCCTGGATTATATATATATTTTTTTGCCTGCCCTAAAAGAGGCAAAATTGAACTTCTTTGATGGCCCTGGAAATATTTTCCTGTGATTTTACCTGTCAAAAGATACCCTGTACCCTAGTTATAAAGTAGAATAAGAAGTCACTGCTCCTGGTGATAGATGTCAGTGTCCAAAATGCATCCTACCTTCTCCTAACGTGCCACAGTGAAAATGTCCAGCTGGACAGGGCAGTACACTTTCAAATAGACAGCCTGCTTGCTAAATGTTACACAGTATATTTACCTGAAGAAAAAAAGAAAAAAAAAAAAAAAAAGAGTGGGTTTCCCCTTTCATCTGGTTAATAAAATGCTAGGATTTCATGGGACTACCGTTCCTCAGTAGAGGTCAAAAAACATACAGGAAATAATCAAAGATGAAATTTAATAACAATGATATCATCCAGATCAGAAATCATTCATCACTAGTCCCAAATGCAGTATAATGAGGAGATAGCATAATGAATTGATTGGATGTCTAAGCACCATCCCACTCACCATGCACATCCATGAAGCCTGCTGAGATGAATCTACCATTTGCCTTTAAATTATTTTACCATGTTTCCCATATTTATCATGTTTATTTCTTTATAAAGAAATGACATTCCAAAACTGTGGAATCTAATAAACACAATAGCATTTTACAGAAAATACAAACATATATGCTAGATGTACTGGATATGTTTCTGTGCATAACACAGGAGGATCTTAGCTTAGAGATCTTTTGGTTCTGGCACTGCACAGGCAAGTAACAATTTCCTTCTAAATCAAGCAGCATATTTTTTTTCTTTGTTTATTTCCATATTCACTGCAGCTTTTGCCGTAGGCTCATATAATGGGATAATAACTAGAAATCTATAGCAGAAAGGATCTCAAAGTCACTTAGTCCACCCTGAAACTAAAAAAGCTACATCAGACACCAGGACTCTAGGATTCAGTGCACAGAACACCAGGAGCAGAGACCAATCAATCAAACACACAGGAACATTATCAGCTTGGTGATTACCATAACTTAATCAAAGACAAATGAAAACCATCTTTCTGTACTACTTGTGCAACAATTTGTGTATGATTATTAGAACTGATGCAACCAAAGAGGAAAACATACTTCTGTGGCCTGGTACCTCCACCTTCTGGAAGACTTTAACTTCTCATAGGTCTGCTGAATACTCACGTCAAGTATTTGTTGTGATTTCTTTCATTTTCTTCTTTTGAATTCTCACCTTTTAAAGGGATGGGAAACCTTAGAGGGGAAAAAAAAAAAAAGTTTGATTTGAATAAGCTTGCTAGTATGAACAATCAGCAAAAAAATAGATATTATGACTTAGTGCAACATTTGTTCATATCCAGTATCTATTTTTATATCCCTGGATGTTTCTTAAGGCAGAAACAATAACTGGTTAAGACATCGTGTCCCTTCCTCTGTTAAACTGTATTGATATGACCCCATTCTTATAGGGGCTTAAAATCAATCCAGAGAAAGAAGTTGTATCTCATCATGCAACAAATATCTCTACTGAATACTGAGAAAAATATGACACAAAGAAGAATAGAAAATTATAGTTCCTAGTGCCTTTTCTTAACTTTCTTATAGGTCTGTCTTGAAGACAAGAGAGGCAGCAGCAGATGTATTGAAAATGCTCTAGTTTTGCTAACTCAGGTCAAAATAATTTTGATTAACTCTTAATACTATGTGACTGAGTTCAGTCTGCAACTGACAAGAAGTATAGATGCAATAAAAACTCAGTAAAAATATTCAGAAATATCAAAAAAAATGTATTTCATTAATTTGCTAGGTTTTCTTTTTCACATTGACCAAAAAGTTGATTTTTTTGGTTAGCTCACACACATCAATAAATTGCTATGAAATCAAGTTGTACTGAGAGTCCTGTGTTAGGGTATGGAATGATTGTGAAGAGATGCCTTTGAGAAACAGCCATGAACAGGTTAAGAGCTTCTGGGTAAAAATTAAGGACCAGACCAATAAAGGACACCTTATTGTTAGTGTCTACTACAGACCACCTGATCAAGGGGAGTCTGTTCTGGCTTCATCTACAAGAAGCATCACACTCACAGGCACTCAGCCTGATGGGCGACTTCAACCACCCAGATGTCTGCTGGAAAGGCTACACAGCAGGCTGTAAGCAATCCAGGAGACTCCTAGAGTGCACCGAGGATAACTTCCTGGTCTAGGTGTTAGACAAAAGAACTAGAGGAGAAGCGTTACTTCATCTGGTGCTTGCCAGTGCAGACGAACTCATTAAAGATGTTAAGACTGGAGGCAGTCTGGATGACAGTGACCACGCCCTGGTTAAGTTTGTGATCTCGAGGAATATGGGCCTGGTGAAAAGCAGAGGCAGGACCCTGAACTTTAGGAGAGCAAATTTCCAGCTGCTTAAAGAACTAGTGGGTGAGAACCCCTGGGAAGCTGTCCCCCGACGGACAGAGGAACTAATCAGAGCTGGCAACTCTTTAAGGATGCTTTCCTTAGAGCACAAGAATTCTCCAACCCCCTGTGTAAAAAAAGTGAGCAGAGAAGGCAGAAAGCCAGGATGGCTGTGCAAGGGTCTGCTGTTCAAACTGAGGTGCAAGAAGGAAATGCACAGGCAGTGGAAGCAGGGACAAGTAGCCTTGGAAGAGTACAGCGATGCTGTCTGGATGTGCAGGGATGGGATCAGGAAAGCCAAGGCACAGATGGAACTGAGCTTGGCAAGGGATGCAAAGAATAACAAGAAGGGATTCTACAGGTACATTGCTCAGAAACGAAAGGCCAAGGGGAGAGTTTCCCCTCTGATAAAAGAGAAGGGAGAACTTGTAATGACAGACATGGGGAAGGATCACAGAATGGCCAAGGTTGGAAGGGACCTTTGAAGGTCATCTAGTCCAACCCCCCTGCTGAGCGGGATCACCTGGAGCATATTGCACAGGATGGCATCCAGGTGGGTTTTGAATATCTCCAGAGAAGGAGACTACACAGCCTCTCTGGGCAACCTGTGCCAGTTCTCTGTCATCTTCACAGTAAAGAAATGCCCTTTCATATTCAGCTGGAATCTCCTGTGCTTCAGTTTGTGCCCTTTTCCTCTCGTCCTGTAGCTGGGCACAACTGAAAAGAGATCGGCTCCATGGTCTTGACATCCTCCCCTTAGATATTTATATACATTAATGAGTTCTCCCCTCAGTCTTCTCTTTTCCATGCTAAAAAGGCCCAGTTCTCTCAGCCTGTCCTCGTACAACAGGTGCTCCTGTCCTCTAATCATCTTTGTAGCCCTCCTCCAGACTCGCAGCAGCTCCATGTCCCTCTTGCACTGTGGAGCCCAGAACTGGACACAATACTCCAGGTGTGGCCTCACCAGGGCTGAGTAGAGGGGAAAGATCCCCTCTCTCGACCTGCTGGCAACACTCTTCCAAATGCACCCCAAGATACCATTGGCCTTTTTGGCCACAAGGGCACATTGCTGACTCACGGTCAGCCTGATATCCACCAAGACTCCCAGGGCTCTCTCTGCAGAGCTGCTCTCCATCAAGTCAGCCCCCAGCCTGTAGTGGTGCTTGGGGTTATTCTTCCCTAGGTGCAGGACTCTGCGCTTGCTTTTGTTAAACTTTATGAGGTTCCTCACCACTCAACTCTCCAGCTTGTCTAGGTCCCTCTGAATGGCAGCACAGCCCTCTGTGGTATCAGCCACTCCTCCAAGCTTTTTGTCATCATCAAACTTGCTAAGGGTGCACTCCGTTCTGTTGTCTAGATCGTTGATGAATAATTTGAACAGCACTGGACCCCTGGGGGACACTGCTAGATACAGGCCTCCAACTAGACTCTGTACCACTAAGCATAACCCTCTGAGCTCTGCCATCCAGCCAATTGACCAGCCAATGTCATCTACCTGGAATTATGTAAGGCCTTTGACACAGTCTCACATGACATCCTGATATGAGAGATATGGATTTGAAGGGTGGACCACTCAGTGGATAAGGAATTGGCTGAAGGCTGCACCCAGAGAGTTGCAGTCAATGGCTCCATGTCCAGGTGGAGGCCAGTGACACGTGGTGTCCCTAAGGGTTCTGTCTTGGGAGCAGTGCTGTTTAATATATTTACCAACGACATAACAGTAGGATTGAATGAACCCTCAGCAAGATTGCAGGTGACACCAAGATGAGTGGTGCAGTTGATACAGCAGAAGGAAGGGATGCCATCCAAATGGACCTGGGCAACCTTGAGAAGTGGGCCCATGTGAACCTAATGAGGTTCGACAAGTAGTTGGTGGCAACCCTGCCCATATTAGGGGGGTTGGATCTAGATAATCTTTAAGGTCCTTTCCAACTCAAGCCATTCCATGATTCTATGAGATACAGGCAAGTGCTCCACTTCTCCAGCTCACATTGTATCTACCTGTGACTAAAAAATAAATCAATAAAGAAGTCTGAAAAGGATGATGAATTAAGATATGCATAGACCCCCAAGAGATTTTATCTAGAATTTACTACAATAAACATGAACATTACTTTTCTGCCTCTGCTTCACCCAAAGCTATTCTTCAGATATAGTAAGTGTGTCCACACAGAAAGTTAATGAGATCTAGGAAATATACAGTGAAGTCAAGCTTTTTCGTTCATGGTAGAGAATTTACTGTGTAGACCCCAGAATCTAATTTCTGTATTTTTGGTAATTTTAAGAATGAAAGGTTAACTTGAGGATCTTAATTTCACAATGTATAGGGAATCTTTCATTGTTATGCATAACATTTTTTCAAAGGACTCAAAAATCAAATGGAAGAAAATCTACACTTGCTTTTTAGATAGAACATGTGTTAAACCATAGAACACTACCAGTTCTACTTCAAAGGATTTTTGTTGTATGATCACAGGAAATATTGGATAAGCGGCACGGTTCTACAGAACCAAATGTGCATATAGAAACTTCAAAATATAATAGCAATAATAATAATAATAATAAAAACAATATTATTGTTACTGGGAAAAATATAAAAAGATGAATTGCTTAAAAAAAGCTTTAATTTTTAATTTTATTTTTAATTTCTTTAAGACAGAATGCTTTCCTCTGCAGGGAAATAAGCTTATAATTAAACAGTATGAATAATCACAGGCAAGCTCCCAAGTCTGTACATTTACCATGCCTTATTTACCACTACAGGTGAAGCCTACTCATTTAAATTCACCACTGAGGTAACAAGGTTGTTTAAAGAAAAGCAACTTTTTTTATTATTATTATTAGAATAAATACATCATCAAATTTAATTTTTCTTATGCCTAAAAGTACGTGCATGTAAGTTCAGTCTTTGCAGAGACTACACTAACTGTTGAACAAAGGAGTAACCTAAAAAAATCAGCTACAGACAAAACTGTAGAAAAACAAAAGCAAAACAAATAAGAAAGAAATATGAAAGACATCCTTTTTAAAAGCAATAATTAAATAGCTTTCATTTTTATTATTGCAGTCTTTGTCAGCTCCAATAAAACACTGCCAGCATACTAATTCTAACCAGCTTTCCTAAATTCTCACTGGTCTTCAGCAAAGCAGAAGAGAGAGGCATTCAGGGCAGCCAACAAAAATCACTTTGCACAAAGACTGGGATGGACCCTGGTGGTCCTAAGCCTTTTGATTAAAGTTTCTTCTGAGTCCTGTATGTTTGATTCTACAGAAGTATTTGGGTAATAGTCGGTATGTATGACATTGTACAACTGATATTGCACACTCTGAATGTGGAAATGAAGCTTGTCATGATCAAATGACATGGGAAGGAAACGTGGAGATAAAATCTGCACCATGAAGAATAAATTACATGCTAATATAAGGGAAAAATATAACGACTTATTAATGTATTTATTAGAAATACAATGAAACACATTTGTTCTGGTTGTTATTCCTTTATTTCTCTCTGCAATGGTCAAATGCCGAGAAAGAGTTACCAGAAAAAAAAAAAAAAAAAGGTAATACATTAGGCCATACACAGAACAAAAGCATTTCACCCATTACAAAAAGTTCAGTTCGGGAGCACAGAAATGGGTAAAAGTTACATATTGTAACTATACATATGCATGCACACACATACATCTACACACACAGCAACTACGAACACACCAATTAACACCTGCAAACCACATGAAAAAAAAATCTGTATCCTAAATTGTTCTACTCACCTACAAAATTAACAAAAATGCCCCATATTTATTTCCTGTATGCATATGTATTCTTTTGCTGTAACAAGGAGGTTTCCTTATTTATTTGCTGTAAAAATATATTGCCATTTCAGATTTGTGATAGCAGATTCAATGGTGTAAAGAGAAATCTGTATGAGTCAGTTTGTTCTCCAGTTTCAGCTATTTGAAATCTCCCGTCTGTTTATTATGATTTTTTATTACTGTTAATTATGCTATTAATTATATGAAAAATAAGTCCCAATAATTTTATCCAATCCTTTTCTTAATTGTTTTGCAAGTCATTTCTCAGAGAGCATTATTAACACATATTCCATGACAGCCCAATCTTACAGATGCTCGTAATGTTTCCCATGTGAGTAATTCCAGTGAAACCATTGCAATATGTTCAGGTTTTGGCTGGGATAGTGTTAATTTTCTTTCTAGTAGCTGGTGTGGTGCTGTGTTTTAGATTTAGGATAAGAATAATGCTGGTAACACACCGATGTCTTCATTGTGTCTGACCAATATTTGCACTAAGTGAAGGACTTTTCAGCTCCTCACACCGCCCTGCCAGCGAGGAGGTTCGGGGTGCACGACAACCGTGGAGGGAACAGCTGGCCCAGACTAGCCAAATGGATATTCCATGCCATGTAATATCATGCTGAACAATAAAACTGGGGGGAGTGGTTCAGGGAGGAGGTCACCATTTGGGGACATGCTGGGCATCGGTCGGTGGGTGGTGACCAATTGCATTGTACATTCTTTTATCATTGTTATCATTATTATTTTCCCTTTCTTTTCTGTCCTATTAAACTGTCATTATCTCAGCCCTTGAGTTTTACTTTGTTCCAGTTCTCTTCCCTACCTGACTGGGGAGGAGCAAGTAAAGGGCTGCGTGGTGCTTAGCTGCCCGCCACATTAAACCACTACACAATGACATAACAAAGTAAGTGCTTTCAAGACTAAGCCATAAATTCATTTTTCCCTGGTTCAGATAAACCCAACAGAGCAGATACCTTCTGTTTTCAGGTTGCATCAAGTTGAGACCTGAATGCTCCAAAACTAATCTTTATTTATTTATCTGACTGACAGACAGACTGACTGAAGTCCCCTCTCCCTCAGAAGCAGAATTATCAGATGTTCAAATCACAAATATAGATGTTGAGCAATGAGGCCTCCTTCATTTCACGTTCCTGAATTAATTCAAATCCAGAAATAAAATGATTAGCATGGTCCAGCAGAACACAGAAGACACAAACATACAAAAAAGCTTCAATGAAAAAAAAGTTACCCTAATTTTTGATTTAGGATAAACTCGAGGCTGAACTCCTTTTACTCTTTGCTCATTGATATGACCATCTTCAATTAATTCTTAGCCACAAGATCAATTATCTGGATTGATACTACAAG